>NW_004524594.1:22647554-22664346 GCF_000260255.1 Octodon degus | reverse complement strand
TTTTTTGTGGAACCAGGGATTGAACTCAGGCCCTTGCACTTGCCGGGGAAGCGTTTATTCCACTGAGCCATCTCCCCAGCCCAATAAGTAAAATATTAAAAAAAAAAAAAAAATTGGAACAAAACAAAGTTATAAAGCAATTTAGGGGTTTCAGTTGATGAAGTTCAACACAACAGGGAGATGAGACTGCTCCCCCCTTAATGAAAAGCAAGTGGGATCTTAGAGGGTACCACACAAATGTAGTATTTATTTTACTGATCCTCAGGGTCAGTAGGTGACAAGAAAAGTGCTGTGGCTTCCAATCAGGAAACTGGGTTTAGGTCTAATGCTCTCTCACTATCAGTGTGACCTTGGCCAAGTGACAACCTCTCAACATCGTCATCTAAAAAACTGCAGTGGTAAAATACATACATATGTACGGTGGGTCCTAAGTTCAAAAGTCCCTTTCTGCTATGGAGTCTAGGGTCCTATCTGGATAAAAGCCTGTAAGAAGTCCACATGGACATGAGGTCACTGGAGGTAGGGAGGTGTCCTGTGGGGAGTGTCACCAACAAGGGTGCCAGCCCTGTGAGGAGGAGGAAGTTTCTCCAGCTAATTCCTGCCACACAACCTAGGCAAGCAAGAAGTGAGAGTGTGCTGACCTCATCTTGGGGAGCAGAAGACCCTCCCAGGCCCTGGCACAGTTGACAACAGGAAGTAGAATCCTGCGCCCTGACTGATATGCCTGGCAGCCATGCCCAAGGAGCCACATTAGGACCCATGGAGGGTCTTAACTGTGGGACTGCAGGCTGGAAAAAATAACCTCCCAGGCACTTCTACTCAAAAAAATCTGGTAGGGAGGACAGAGCCAACATGCTCTGGCCATGACTTATAGGTCTAAGGCCATTTCTAAGAAGACAGGCAGTGAAAAGGCTACAAACAGAACAGGTTGGAAGGAGAGCACTTAAGCATGAGAGCAACAGGAAGGCTATGCCTGACTCTGGGTTTGGGGTGATACAGACCTGCTTGTTGTACCAAGTAGAATCCTGCGCCCTGACTGATATGCCTGGCAGTCATGCCCAAGCAGCCACATCAGGACCCATGGAAGGTCTTAACTGTGGGACTGCAGGCTGGAAAAAAGCCTCCTGTGACTCCATACTCATGTCCCCCAAACCAGGGGCTGGGGAGGTGGCTCAATGGAATAAACACTTGCCTGGCAAGCGCAAGGATCTGAGCTCAATCCCCGGTTCTACCAAAAAATAAAAATAAAACCAAACTGCTTTCCCTACACTGGTCTACCCATTTCCACATTCACAGAGTCTGTGGCAAGCTTGATTTCCTTCCCCAGGCCGCTCTTTGGCTCCTCCAACCCATCAGGAGATCCTGGCTCTGCCTCCCCATGCCCTCCTTACCTGCAGAGCTTCCAACCTGGGCCAGGTCTGTGGGAGACAGACTAAGGCCTGCACTGCAGCACAGGTTGACTCAGATGTTGGAAGCCTGGTCAGGCAAGGCAAATATGGTACGAATTAGGTCTTCCAGGCTGTTTCCTAAGCCTAAGAGCTGGGAAGCAAGGGGCTAACTTCCTGAGCTCCTGGCATGTGCAAACACCCACGGACACCTGAGCCTTGCAGAGTGCTAAATTCCATATGCACTATGGCAAGGTTTAATTTATAAATGAGGCACAGTAAGAGATTAACAAAAGCAACAATAAAGTAGACCAATTATAAATGGCCTCCCTCCTGTTCTCTTAAAAATGCACATTTTAGGGGCCGGGGAGATGGCTCAGTAGGATAAGTGCTTGACTGGCAAACACAAGGATCTGAGTTCAATTCCCAGTTCTGCCAAAAAAAAAAAAAAAAAAAAAGCACATTTTTCTATTGAATGGTTTCAGACTGTGGTTGACCTCAGGTAACTGAAACCATAGAAAGTGAAACCACAGCTAAGGGATCTCATATGAATTTGGTGAATATTGGGGTTCTCCGGTATTCTTCTTCTTCTTCTTTTTTTTTTTTTTCAGAACTGGGGATTGAACTCAGGCCCTTGTGCTTGCCAGGGAAGCACTTATTCTACTGAGCCATCTCCCCGGCCCCCCCTTTTTTTTGAGACAGGGTTTTACTAGACAGTCCAGGCTGAACTTTAGCTCACTTTGTAGCTCAGGCTGATTGGAAACTTGCAATGATTCCCCTGTCTCAGCCTCCCAAGTGCTAAGATTATAGGTGTGTGCTACCACACACAACTCATTTTAATTTTAATTTAATTTAATTATTTATTTATTTGTTATAGGGTCTTGCTACAAAGCTCATACTCGTAGTGATCCTGTCTCAGCCCCCCCAGCACTGGGATTTCAGGTGTGAGCCACCATACTAGGTTTTGGGGTCAGCATGGCATGCAGTAGCAAGGATGGAACTTGGGTCCTTGCACTTGCCAGGCAGGTGCTTAGACCACCAAGCTATCTCCCCAGCCTTCATTTTTAAATTAATATACTTGCGGTACTGGAGATTAAATCCAGAGTCATACATATAAAATATACCCCAAGGACCTTCCTAAATTTTTTTTTTTTTGGCGGAACTGGGGATTGAACTCATGCCTTTGAGCTTGCCAGGTAAGTGCTTATTCTACTAAGCTATCTCCCTGGCCCCCTAAAATTTTTTATTTTGAGGCAAATTCTGATCAAGTTGCTAGGCTTCCCAGGCTGGATTCAAACTTTCAATCCCCCTGCCTCTACATCCCAGAGTACTGGGATTATAGCTATTGGTCACCATGCCTGACTATAACTCAAGAATCTTTCTGGGGCTGGGGAGATAGCTCAGCAGGCTTAATTGCCTGCCTGGAAAGAACAAGGTCCTGAGTTAGATCCCCAATACAAAAAAAAAAAATAAAATAAAATCTTTTTTTACTTTTGGGGAAGCAGAGTTTCACTACGCAGTTCAGGTTAGCCTTGAAAGCACTATGTAGCCCAGGCTGGTCTCAAACTTGTGGTAATCCTCCTCCTTAGCCTCTTGAGTGCTTGGGATGACAGGCATGCACTACCACACCCAGCTCAGGAATCTTAAAATGTGCTCAGAGATGTGAGAGGTGGGAAGCCAGGTCACCATGTAACCAACCTACTTAAATCTCAGATAGCAGGCTTACCTATGTTCATATTTTACTCCCCAAAGTAGACCTGAGTGCCAGCTAACAGCCCCCTCCCTTCATCACTGTCCTCATCACCACCACTGCCCTTGGCAGAGGGCAGGGGACAGTATAGAATGTCCAGGCTACTGGGCCACATCACTCACTAGTGCTAAAGTAGCACAGTCCACAGGCCAGAGGAACCCCAGCACACGGTATTGGGCTCCTGGGGTGCTGAGAAGCCATATGTCATTTACTATGACCTCAATAGTTCTTGGAGAGCTGCTTTGCTTTAGCATATGTATAAACATCTTATAACCATGGCTAATCACTGCTTGTGTTTATTGAGCTCCTACTATGCACTGAACAGCGTTGTGTTGGGCTTCTCTCTGACATCATCTCTAATCCCCACAACAACCCAAGGAGGTAGCTATTATTATGGCTATTTTTAGACAAAGACATTGAACCTCAGGAAGCTGATCCACTTGCTCAAGGTCACATGGCCAAGCCAGGGGTGGTGGCACACACCTGTAATTCCAGCTCTTGGGAGGCAGAGGCGGGAGGATTGCTCTTAGTTCAAGGCCAGCCTGAATTACAGTGGAACCCTGAAAAAAAAAAAAAGTCATGTGGCCAATGAATAATCTGAGGTGTGCTGAACACCACAGTTTGGCTTCTGAAGTCCTCAAGGATTACAAAGTGGGAGATCCTCTCTGTTCCATTCTGCATTTGTCCTCTAGGCACAGAGCATCTACCCCCTGCCAGAGTTTGAAGATGCAAAGCTTAGACCATCTCTTTAGGTGAAGGAAGTAAATATGGCCCAGCCCACATCCTGGAAGGGATGGATGCAGGGCAGTGAGATCAGAGATAGTAGGCAGGGCTGATGCCCAAGCTCAGAGATGGGCATGGGATCTAGCTTCCAGTAGAAATCTTTCACACCCCACAAATGTCACCCATGTCAACAAAAAAGGGAGAGAGGGAACAGCTCAGTTGAGCACCCACCTACTATCTATGCAGTACACTTGCCTGGAATCCCATTGGACCTTCCAACAATCCTGAGTCACTAGTATTGTTACTGTTATTTTATAGACAGGGACATTCAAACCTAAAGGGGTTTACATGCTTCCTGGGAGAATGGGACATGGGTGCTCTCTTGGGCATCACACCATTTTCATGGAAGTGTGGAAATCTGAGTGGGGACATACCCAAGCCCAACTGCAGGGAGAAGCCAAGGACCTCTCCAGGATAGCAGGAGAGCTGAGGCTGGCTCTTGCCAAGGGACACAGGTGTGTTTGTTCCTCTAGGTCACAGCCATGGCTGTCTTTTCAATGTTCCAAATGCAAAGAAGGTGCAGTCAGGGAGAGCACAGGGAACTGCTCAGGATCCAGAGTGGGTCAGAACATTCCAGATCTGTGGGAGTTGTGCCATGAACTCCCAGTATCCATCCCAACATACCCTGACCTCCTCCTTACAGTCCCAGTTTTCCACTGCCACGGAAGAAACTCATCCTGTCCTCACCTCCTCTGCTGGGCCTGTCCAGCCAGCTCCTGCCCAGGCCGAACCCTGCCTCCTCCGCCCTGGGGACTCCAGGTAACAGGCTTAGGCACCTCCCCTTCTCCAGCAGCGGATGAGTTGCTGAAGACCAGGAGAACTGGAAGGACATGTGTCCCTTCTGCCAACGGCACAGACAACCTGCCAGTGGTAATAACAGGGCAAAGAAGCGGACCCACCTGGATGAGGGGGAGGAGGGCAGGCTGGCAGCTAGCAGCCCATGCCAGTGACCCTGATGCTCAGGACACTGCACAGAAGCAGAGGGGTTCTGGGGACAAGGTCTCTGTTCTTGCCAAGACAGTACTACTCCCTGTCCATCCTCAATGAGAGGATGCCCCTTTAGATGCCTTTTTTTTTTTTTCCAGAACCAGGGATTGAACTCAGGCCCTTGTGCTTGCCAGGGAAGCGCTTATTCTACTGAGCCATCTCCTGGGCAAGATGCCTCTTCTTTTATCCTTTTCTACCTCCTAGGAGTTTTAAGTGTTTCATTCACATGAGGGTTTCCGGAAGAATTATGCAGGAGCCTCTGGGTATGTACCTAAAGTCCTCAAGGAAGGAGCTGGTGTGTGTGTGTGTGTGTGTGTGTGTGTGTGTGTGTGTGTGTGTGTGTTTCTCACATGGTGAAAAGGAGTTGCATTCCTTAGATGTCTCTTTCAGAGATTAGTGCCCAAGTGAGGAGACACAGCTTTCCTGAAGGATGGCTGTTTCCAGGGAGACTCCTGCTACAGTTTGCTTTGTTTAGGAATTTCAACTAAGATGTATGGACCAGGAGAAATTCGTCAGAAAAAGGAAGTAGAGGCCCAGCATCCATAGTGTAATAAACCAAAAGGGAGTCAACACATGCATAATGCAAAAGTGTGTCACTAAAGTGTGCCGTCAACACTCGGCTTGGGCACAAACTTAGCCTTACTATAAAGCGTTCTTGGGTGGAGCAAGATGGCAGCTGAGTAAGATCCTCCAGCACTGAGAGAGGGAGGTTTTTACACATGCGCAGAGACAGAATGCACACCATAGAAAACAGGCAGATTGTATGGAGGGCTGTTTATAAGAGTGCTTCCGAAAATCACAATCATATTATAAAAAACTTCCTTTTTTTTTTTTTTTTGGTGGAACCTGAGATTGAACTCAGACCCTTGCGCTTGCCAGGGAAGCGCTTATACTACTGAGCCATCTCCCCAGCCCTATAAAAAACTTCCTGCAAAATAAAAGTAAAATACATTTTCTGTATCAACAAAAGCATATAATAAAATTGGTTCATCTTGGAAAAGGATGAGCAGCAAAAGCATTTGTCTCTAGAGTACCTTGAAAATTACATTCTTCCCTTAATGAATTGCATTCCTGTGAGGAGGTCATTAAATGAATTGGTCGCTTAAAAAAAAGAGAAAAGAAAAAACAGAATTGCATTATTCACTGTTGATAATTATTTAAGTAAAAAATTCCCACAAATTGGTCATTAAAGGAGGAAATGTATACAGTATATACATTATAATATCCAGAACAAAGAAATGGTCAAAGGAAACTTGAGGAATTTGCCTTTATTTTTATAACTCTCACATGCAGTACTATAACATATAACAGAACACAAAACTATAGTACTGTGTAGTACAGTGCAATGAGCAAAAATTACAATACTATATAAGCAAGGTGTACTGTAAAAAAAACCATTGAGGCTCTATAAACAAAATGTGCAGAAAAGTACGAAAATAAGAGATGGGTCATAAGTCCAAGTGGTGGGTTGCAAGTCCAGGCAGCTATGAAACAGGCCGCTCAGTGAGGGATATCTGTGTAATAAAGCTGAGCACGACAATCAGCACTGAGTTAGATGGTGAATTCCGGGCCAACATGGACTACAGAGTGAGGCCCCACCTCCAAAAGACCCCACCTAAGATATATGTATTCACAAAATATGTTATAAAATTATTTCAGGAAACTATTTATAATATATTAAATTAAAAGGTAAATTTCCAAACAGGATTATGGAAAAGGCTCACTTGCCATCTTTATAAGCTTAGGTAACTCCATACATTTGCCAAGTGACTTAAGGAAGACTACTAATGAATTTATGAGACTTTAATTATTGCTCAGTGGCAGAAGCACAATTTTTATTTTCTTGTCTTTCTAGATTTTGCACTTTTCCTACAATATTCTCATATTGCTTCTGTCATGGAAGGAAACCTTGGTGAGGTTGAAAGGGCTCTTGGCAGTGGAAATGTTAGAGTTCTCTGCTTTATGTACATGTCCTCCCCTGAAAAGTGGCATCTTTTCCCACCGGATAAACATAAAAATAGAGCAGGATGTGAGTGGGTCTTAAGAAGAGGGAACAAAATGAGGAAAGATCACTAAGAACCTGACCCTGCTATTACTCTGACATGTGAAGAGTCCCTGACATTGTATAGGAAGCACCAAAGATTTGAATTAGAGGATAACCTGGTTTGTTTTTGTTTTGCTTGTGGTCCTGGGGATGAAGCCCAGGGCTTTTATACTCAGCTACACCTCCAGCCCTTTTTAATTCTTTTGAGACAATTTAGGTCTCTAAATTGTCTAGGCTGGATTCAACCTTGTGATCCTCCTGCTTCATCCTCCTAGAGAGCTGGGATTACTGCTACCATGCCAGGTTCAAGGTGACCCTTGAACCCAAGGGATTTAAACTCTTGGAAAATATTACCTTTCTGAGACTCAATGTCTATAATGTAGAATAACAGTAGTGTAGGGTTATTACGGAGATTAAGATGAGTCCCTTAAAAAGTATAAACCTTTGGGCTGGAGAGATGGCTCAGTGGTCTAGGGCACCTACTTGGAACAAACTAAGCTAAGCAAAGCACAGGGACCACGGTTCGATCCCCCAGCACCACATGCCAGCCAGCCACATCCCCTGGTGGGCTGAGCTGGCCACACATACAACACACACACACACACACACACACACAATAAATGTTAAAAAAAAAAGTATAAACCTTTAAACAAATGTTGGAGGTAGCAGTTAATGACATTCATTTCCAGTTTAATTTTGGCAAGAAAGGTGACCAGCTGTGGTCAACTTTGCATTCACTCCTGAAAACATGGGACATGCTAGAGAGATTTTCCTAAATGTTTTAGGCAACCATGGATTTCCCAGTCCATAACAACAAAACACACAAACTTTGAGCTCAGAGGAATGCATCTGGCAACCTTCTGAGCACTCTTTGAAGAATATAAAACCCCTGATAAAAAGCCCCTGACTAGTCACACACTGAGCACAGAGGAGAAAAATGGCTCCAAAGCAATATGTGACCTTCCTCACCTATACTTGTTTACTGATGTTCTGGCAAAATGCTTGGGAGTGAGTTGGGTGGACCAAGGATGCCACAGCTTGTCATCTAAGGAGACTGGGAGAGGCTGGGTGGTGATTCCGGTTAGATGGGTCCCCACCCTACACAAGGCAGGTATGCACACGTGTGAATCACAAGCCCCTCTTGTTCAGAGCTGGTCAGCTAGTTCCTACAGTCCCGCTCTTGGCTTTTACACTGTATGGTCCCAACTTCTTCAAAGAGTACCGCCGTCATCAAGCCACCTGGATAAAATGATTTACTCATCACAGCAAGCTCTCTAAGGCTTGAGACTCATTCTTGACTATGCCACTACAAGTCTTTCAAATGAGACATAAACCTCTCTGTTGTCTTTGCTCCTAGCTAGGATACTGTTTTTCCTGCCTTTTCCTTCTATCTTAGCTCCTTTCTTTTTTCTTTTTTTCCTTTCCTTTTTTTGGGGGGAGATCCTTTCATCACTCTTCCTCCCCTACTTTCCTGATTTCCTTCTTTTTCTCAAGTCCACCTCTGTCTCTGGCTTCAAATCCAGCCATCATCTTCCTCTGTGTTCTTCATGCCATAGGCATCTGCCACCAGGAGCCACACCATGCCAGGTGTCCTGAGCCCAAGCTCAGGGAGGATCATGTGATGAGGGAGCAAGACAACGTGACAGCTGCTGGCCAGCAGAGGAGGGAGCTGCTCCTTTCCACTGGGGTGGCAAAGGCTGTGGGCTTACAGGATCATTCACTTCACCACTATTCCCTCTTTTGCTTCGTCCAACATAATCAAGCTCTCCTCCTACCACTCCTGCCACCACCACTCCTCCCTGTACTGCTCCCTAGCTCTTTCCATCTCTAGATGGTGCCAACGTGCCCTAGATAGTGCCATGGATTGTGTGGTTTCACTGGTGAGTGGATAGGCACAGGGCTCTTTGTCAAAGATGGGGACAGGTGGTCAGGAAAACACTCAGTGTTCCCTGCTGCTGCTCCTGCACTCCAGGCTCTTCTGAGTATCCCCGCTATCCAGCGGAGTGTCAGTGTCGGGAGGGGAGTTTGTCCTATCTCTTTCATTCTTTAGAACCCCACCCACCATTTCTTCTAATCCAAATCTCATTTCGAAATCTTCTGCCCAAGGGGTTTCCCAACCCTTCCCAGCTTTGCATCAACCTGCTGATTACAGCACTCCTGGATGAGGAATAGAGACATTAGGTGGGACCTGGCCTGGCACAAAGCCCTGGAGACACTCCTGTGCCTGCAACAGTCATCTGACTGGTGGCATCTGGACAAACAAACCTATTCCCCGCCTTATCTTCTATGAAGGAAAAAGCCAAGCAGGCTCCAGCTGAGAAGGACCAGCTGAATGGCAGATAATGTGACCATATTCTGCCCCACCTGCATGCGGGATCCTTTCCAGGCAGCCCACAACATCCTCGTCCCACACAGTATCTTCCAGGGAGCCAGGCCAGCCCTTGTCAGGGAGCTATTCCACAGGAATGTCTTTTAGTTCCCTACCTCTGGCTTAATGAGGTAGACTCTGGTGACAGGAACCCTGCCCCAGGAGTAGCCTCCAGAGCAAATATGCCGACCATGGTAAACTAGGTCAGTCTTTCACGTGGTCCACCAAAGCCATGGGGCACAGTTCTGCGAACAACACTGCAGGCAGGTACAGGGCTAGAATGTTGACTGAGGTCCTTGTGTCACGTTCTAGCCAGCAAAACCTTTTGCCTTGATTTTTATTTTAAAACTCCATTCAAAGCCTCAAGTCTGCATCTAATTCCTAGACAGCCAACTGCCTCATGCAAATGATCAGAATACAGATATGAAATCAGAAACTCTAGACCCTTTGCTTCTTCTCATAGAAATAAGGGCTGTGGGGTGGAGCCAAGGCTTTTTCTCTGCCTCCTACACACTGAGGACACAAACACCTAATACCATAGCAAGTTCTTGTTCTTGGCACCTGATGTCACTCTTGCTTCCCTTTGGCTCAGCCCAAAGTCCAACTGACTGGTTGATGGCAATCACCACAGAGGAACAGAGCTCTTTCTTCTCCACCCCCTCGGGCACATGTGTGTATGTGTGTGCGCACACACCTGGGAGCTTGCATGAGTGCATACACACTACCCAGGGCAAGAGCTCAACTTTGCAGGGGTAAGGCAAAAGGCTGATAGGCTGATAGCTGTCTGTGGTCCCAGAGCACCAGATGGGGGGGAGAGCAAGGAGGCAAGACTATAGGAAAGGGGAAGGGAGAGGCAGGTCCTCATCTTTCTGCGCCAGCCCTGGGTGGAACCAAGTCTCCCAGGATTGTTTGTTGGTTGCTGATCCTGCCAACATAGCCTTAAAAACCCAACTGTTCCAGACAATCTTAACAGCACACACACATACAAAAAGTCCTGACATAAAGGGCAAATACTGGTGGCAGAAACACATGATGACTTGTACCCATAGAGCTTGCTGTCCCTTCCCTTCCCTGCCTAGCACACTTTTGTCCCCAGTGCTACAGCTCAGTTTTTTTTTTTTTTTCCTCTAAAAACACCTTTTGGCAACCAAAGATTCTATTCCCTTTCTGTTGGTTTAAATAAGTAGCATAATTTTCTCCTCCCAGGCTTCAACACTGGATCATTTTCACAATCTTTTCCAGCTTTTGCTGCTGCCCAGTCCTTGCTAAAAATAGGTAGGTTCCGGGGCTGGTGAGATGGCTCAGTGGTCTAAAGCACCTACTTGGAACAAGCTTGGCAAAGCACAGGGACCGCGGTTCAATTCCCCAGCACCACATGCCAGCCAGTCCCGCCCCCTGGTGGGCTGAGCTGGCCACACACACACACACACACACACACACACTCACTCAATAAATAAATAAATAAATAAATAAAATAGGTAGGTTCCCCTCAACAGATTTAATGAGGTCTCCCAAGCTGGACATCTGGGCTGGCTCCAGAGTCCCCTTCTGTTTGTCCCTCTGTCCTGACACTATCTCTAAGAAATCATTTTGTCCTTCAGGCTCTGCTGTCCCCTCATGGGGACAGTGTTTCCTCTTTGGGGCACACAGCTAAAATTCTTGTAAGAAATCTAACTCTTTACCACCCACAAGAAACAGGTGTCTCAGGGTAAAGGAGATGTCTGACATCCCTAAACATCTCAGGCTTAGTGAAATGCCATTACCCAAGCAGAGCTGCTATGGAAAGGGCTGCCGGCCCACAGCTGCCCTTTGGTCACACTTCTGCCTGCAGCGGTCAGGTATCATCACCTGAAAAGCACAATGACATCTAGGTTACAAGGTTTGAAGCTGCCTTGATGTTCCCGGATTCCCGGCCCTCTAACAACTGGGCTTTCTTGAGCAAGCGCTCCCTGGGAAGGTGGGGCTTCCCTGCCTGGTCACTCTGACGCCTCACTGTGCTGAGGGAGTACCTTAACCATTTCCCTACCGCCTCCTCTTTGAAAACAGCTCATAAAAATGCATCAGAGGAAACAGTCTTTTCATCCCACCTATTATTAGATCCTGGGGCAGAGAGGCTGGAAATAGGCAGTCGCCCAGGAGATGACGCGGAGGCCCAAGTGGCTGGACTAGCATTCAGCCTGTCCCTGCAGATCAAGATGGTTGATGTCAAGGTCAGGAATGACCAACTCCAACCAACAGGACCATGTGTGACTGTGTCAGGAACATGCCTTCTTTGGTCTCGGGCACCACCCTAAGCCAGCAGACAGGAACTCGAGACAGTGGGGATTTATGAGGTGAAGCGAGTGCAATAATAAACTGGGTACACTCTTCTTAAGGCGGCTCAAAGGACTTTATGATCATTGTCTCATCCATCTTACCAACATCCAAGGAAAGAAGGAAAAGGTGAAGCTTTTTCATTCTGTCAAATCGAAAATGAAAGAGCGTGGTGGTACACACCTGTTATTTCACCTTCTTGGGAGGTAGAGGCAGGAAGATCATAAATTCAAAGCCAGTCTGGCGAATTAATGAGACCATGTCCCAAAACTTAAAAAAAGAAGCTCAGGGTGTGGTAGAATGCCTCTGGGTTCAATCCTCTGTACCACGGGGAAGGGGGGGGCAGTATTAAAATTTGCCATTATTCACCTATAACATCAGTAAAAAAGCACAAATGAACTACCTTTTCCCAGCTCCCAACCAGAGCAAATCAGTGAAATACTTATACAATTCTTTTGTGTGTGTGTGTGTGTGTCTGCGTGCGCATGTGTGTGGTTGTTATTAAGAGGATGGTCCAACACTCTAACGGTCTCTGGTAGCCTGACAGGTAGGACTGATTTCAAAAGATGGGCTGAACTTGACCCTATGGCCAGCCCGGGGTACTGAACCACAAATCCCTTCTGCCCAGCCTTCTACAAACTGTGTAAAATAACAGACGCTCACTTGAGTAATTAGATGAAAAAACTGCCAGCTAAGTGGTTGGAGAACGTCTAGGTGTGGCTGGAAGCAGTCTGTGTAGTTTTTTTTAAAGCCATACATGCAGACAGTCAAAAGTACTTCTTTAATGAGCTTATTAATTTGGAGTGACTCTTCACATCTCACATTAAGGTCTAGGGCTCAGCTGTGGAAATCAAAGAGGCTGCTGTGTGGCATTTACCCCGACTACTTCCTCCAGAGCCACGCGCACGTTTCTTCCTCACGGTTCTTTTCTGCACAGTTAACCAACCCAGACTATTCAAACTTCAGTGTTTTGTGGAGAGGAAATTTACTCTGGGTATTAGAAGACATTCTGGCTCTTTTCTTCCCTTGTAAGTCAGCCCCAAGCTATCCAAAATACCTCTCCTGTGGTGCTGGGATCCTTTACAAATGTACATGCGTCTCCCTAAGAGAGGGGTACTAGTCTTGGCTAATCCTACAAATTCATAAGATTCCCTAATGCTCAAGTTCAAAGCACTCTAATCTCAGTAATCATACTTTGTCACAGGGCTTTACTAGCTTTCCCTATCTGTATTTCTAAGCATTAATTTAATTGAACTTAGATTTGCATAATGTACCACAATTTGGCAAACAAACTCTGTGCAGTGGCTCGCTGACAGGATGACAAGTACAGGAAACACCCTGTCAGCAGCCCTGTCCCGCATGTGACTCGAGTCAGTCGCTCCCTCCAGGGATCCCTGAGAGGCACCTCAGGGTGAGGCAACTCATTCGCGGCCTCCTTAGGCCACAGCTGGATCTCAAGGTGCTCCTTTGTTCTTCTGTATCCATGTTTTTCAGAACTAATATTTGGGATGCTGCTTCAATATTCTCTTCCATTTCTGATCGATGCCATCCTGGAGACTAAAACAAGACTGTAGCTGAAGCTGGGTGTGGTGGCACACACCTGTAATCTCAGCACTTGGGAGGCTGAGGCAGGAGACTCGTTTCAAGTATGAGACCAGCCTGTGCGACAAAGTGAGCTAAAGGCCAGTCTGAGCTGCATAGCAAGACCCTGTCTCAAAAAGACAAAATAAAAAGAAAAAAGACTGTAGCTGATATCTGAACAAGTTTTCCAGTGCTCCAAGACAGCATTGTTACTATACAGGGCTATGTTTTGACCTTGCTGTCCCACACTACAGAACTATCTATTAATTAAACAAATAGAAAGACCACCTTATAATTAGGTCAACTACTTATATTCCAACTTAAAACCTTTGTTCTCTTGGGGATTAGAATATTTAGAGGGAAGGGCTGGGGAGATGGCACAGTAGAATAAGTGCTTCCCTGGCAAGCGTAAGGGCCTGAATTCAATCCCTGGTTCCACAAAAAAAAAAATTAGAGGGAATTTTTCAATGACCAATAAGCAATGCTTTCCTCCTACTGCTAGAGCAACCCCGTAAATAGGACTTCTGACACCTATCCCCAAAACCCAAGTCTCCTATTGAGTTTGTTCTTCTGATTGTTACTCTCACTGATTTTTCCTGTGTTTTCAAGTATAGAACCTGGTTAAAGAGAGGTTCAAGTCCTATGTGTACTAGTTTTGTGGATCTGGGAAAACCTTCATGACATGCTAAGAATTCACAGAGCACTGGGACCGTGGTACACCCTTGTAACCTCAGCATTCTGGGAGGCTGATACAAGAGGATCACAAATTTAGGCCCAGGGGGCCAGGGAGATGACTCAGTGGAATAAGCGCTTCCCTGACAAGTGCAAGGGCCTGAGTTCAATCCCTGGTTCCACCAAAAAAAAAAAAAAAAAAAAAAAAATTTAGGCCCAGCTTGGGCAATTAGTAAGACCTTGTCTCAAAATAAAAAATGTAAACAACAGCAACAAGTCCAAAGGCCCTGAGTTCAACCTCCAGTATTGAGGGGGAAAGGGAATTTGTGGTGTAATAGTTCCCAATGCTGTGGGGTGTACTGGCTCTCTTCTGCAATCCTAGAAGTTGGAAGGCCGAGACAGGAGGACAGCCATAGGTTCCAGGCCAACTGGAGCAATGCAGTGAGCTTATGGCCAGCCTGAATTGCATAGAGAGACCCTGTCTCAAAAAAAGAAGTTTCCAATCTCACTCTTCCACCACCAAACCAGCTGAAATACAGATGAACCCTTCCCCAGGGGAACTTTCATCCACTAGATAGGCATCTAGTCTGTGCTATCTCCCTCCCAGCTGAATGAATGCCCAGCTGTCACCTCCCAGGGTTCCTTACAAGAAGACTAGGGGTGACAGCTTTCTTTGGGGAGCCTAGCATGACCCCGAGGGTGCCATCTGAACCCCTTGCCCTTCCAGGTACATAGGAGGGACTAAGGGGTGTCATGCAATGCAGCAGCAGGGGTCCTAATAGACAGACTGCCTCAGGGTGGGGTCAAGAAGAAAGCCTGAGGAACAAAGGAGCTGCCCAGGTGCTCAGGCACAGGTCTGAGCTGGTAGGTCGAACTAGAAACCAAGTGATGAAACAGAAACACATTCTTAGTAGTGATCCAACTCCATGATTAGCTTCGTATTCTTCTTCTTTTTTTATTCATCTTTTTTTATTCATCACTATAGTGCTTGTTTTCCCTTAGATGTGTGGAACTTTTACTTTCTTCTTCAGACCTTTTCCAGAGGTGAGAGGTGAGGTGCACTAGCTCTGATTCCATGCCTAGGTCACAAGTGAATATATCACTCTCCTTAGACAGACAGACAGACAGACAGACAGACAGACACACACACACACACACACACACACACACACACACACCCTAATGTGGTAATCAGACATGGACAAGGAGCCACAGGAGTTATGAGCTGTGAAAGACATGGGACTCAACTTTCAGAGCTTTGGTGGCACCAACAGGCCCATGTGCATACATACCTGGCTTTTTCTACCTGCCCACTTAAGCATCTACAGATTGTTTTATTTTGTTGTTGTTTATTTGAGACAGGGTGTTGCTATGCAGTCAGGCTGGCCTCAAATTCCCAGCCCTCCTGGCTCAGTCTCCAGAGTGCTGAGATTACAGGTGTGTGCCATGGCACCTAGTAAGTCTGCAGACTGTGCTAGCTGGGAGGCTCATCTCCACCTCCTCATTCTCCCTGGCCCTCTCTCCTTCTCCTTCCTCTTTTTTTTTTTTTTTTTTTCCTCTACTTTTGAACTTATCTATGCTAAGCACATGACCTACCACTGAGCTATACCTCCAGGCCCAAAGGCTGATCTCTGGTAATCAGATACCTGATGTTCATTTAAGACTGATTTTCCACTGGTAACTGATGATTACTCTTTGATTTTTCTACCCTCCCTTCCCCTCAAACACTCCAGAAGAGCATAGATCCTTTACTTAAGTCTAAGCATAAATCTATGGTTAAGACATTTTTTTTTTTTTTCTCTTTCTTTTCTTTTCAGACAGGGTCTTAATAGGTAGTCTGGAATGGCCCTTAACCCACTTTGTAGTACCAGCTGACCTCAGACTCATGGTGATCCTCCTGCCTCAGTCTTCTGGTGCTAAAATTACAGTATGCCTAGCAAGTAAAGACTACTTCTATAAAACGAGTAAATTTTCCCAAACTTGCTTGCTCAGAGAGGACTGGGATTCATATTTTTTCTAGATATGGTCCTCATCACACATCCTATTTTCCTCTCATCTTTAATTTTTTTCATTGTCAAATAAGAAGTTTGTCACCTACACTACAAAAAGAGAGACAACCAATTTCTGCCCTGATACACCAAAACTTATTTAAGGTTTTACAAACACAAGTGTTACCAAAGAACTCGCATTATAAGGGAAGAAGTGGACTCAAAACAACTCTGTCCAGTGCGGGGGTGGGGGTGGGGTGGGGCTCTGAGGCCCCCATCTGCCTGACTGCCTGGATCAGGCCACTCCCAAGGAGACGGATGCTGACAGGCTTCTCAGGTGACCACGTTTTCAAGAACCAAGAACGTGTGGCAGTCAAACATTTGACAAAGGGCCAGCATATTCCAGAAATGCAGATTTTTCCTGGAAGACTGGCCACAGGGTTGTTCACAGCAGCTCTGACAAGAGGCCACGCTCTGCCCAGCAGCTGAGTCACTGGGCAGGGGGCTCCTGCCCCTCTCCCCATGATGCCCACAGGGCTCATTAAATTCATGAAAGCAGTCCTCCAAACAGCCCCTTAAACTGATCTGTTCACAACCTGTCATTGGTCTCCCCTTTAAAAGAGATACTGTTAGCAATAAATGAACATCATCTACTGACTCTGGGCAGGAGCTGTTTATGGCCCTGTATCAAACTGGTCCTTTCCGGATTAAAAAGTAATTATTCCAAAAGAAGGCTTTATGGTTAAAATTAAACCACAGTCAAAAGCTATTAGGACCTGGACTTTGGACAAATGCCAAAGAGGGCATCTTTCTGAGAGAGCAAGAAAGGGAATTTGTTAAAGAAGAAATCTTCGGGGCTGGTGAGATGGCTCAGTGGTCTAAAGCACCTACTTGGAACAAGCCAAGCAAAGCACAGGGACC
>NW_004524594.1:22643212-22647454 GCF_000260255.1 Octodon degus | reverse complement strand
TATAAATAAATAAATATTAAAAAAAATATTAAAAAAAATATTAAAATAAATTTAAAAAAAAAAAAGAAATCTTCAACAAGGGAGCACTTAAAAAAAATTAAGTAAAATGTTGAAACCTGTTCCACCATCCTCCTTCAGTTAGAAGGCACTTTTCAAACATTAGGAAAGCGAAACCAGCGGAGGGTGGGGTGCCAACGCTGCCAGGTCATCCTGCCTCAAGAAAGTCAAGGTAGCGCCTACATGAGGGACGTGTGGCAGAAAAGATCCGCTGCGCACCCGCCAGGTGGTAAGGAGTGGGGATGGGGCCCGGTACGCAGGTGACCTTGGTCATCGCTTCTGCTCTCGAGATGACTCGGTGGCTTGGTCTGATTTGTTTTTCCGAAGCTTGATCATGGCACAAACAAGCATCAAGGTTAACACTAGCCCGCAGTAGAGCACAAGAAAAAGCCCGAGGGCGCTGAGCAACGGCTGTGTCAGGAGGCTGGGAACGCCCCCCACCAGCCTAGCAGGGCCACCTGAGGCCGGCTCACCGCGCCCTCTGCTGGAGGCTGAGAGCATGCTGGCCCATCCGAGCGCGCCTGTAGGTCTCCTTCTCCCAGCCAAGTGTGCGACTGCCCTCTGCTGGACAAAAGGCTTTTCAGCTTGGCCAGCCTGATGGTTGAACGACAGACGAAATTTCAATAAACCCATAGGTGGCATTAGGCAAGGCATGTTGGTGTGAGCCTCAGTATCCACATCTACAAAATGGAAGCGATGGAAACTATGACAACAGGACTAGTCTTTGCTCACCTCAAGGGGTTATTCTCAGAGCAAATGGCTGGAACTCTACTGTTTTTACCCATACCTGCCAATTTTTGCCCCAGCCTAATCCAATTCACTTCCTTGAGGCAAGCTTTTTTTTTTTTTTTCCAGTGCCCTTGAACTAGGAGCACAATTATAAAAACACAGTAATGTAGCTGGGCACGCTCGTAATCCCAGTACTAGGGTGGATGAGGCAAGAGGACTGCTGCAAGTTCAAGACCAGCCTGGGGTACAAAGTAAGCTCAAGGTCAGCTTGAGCTGCAGTGAGACCCTGTCTCAAAAAGACCAAATAGTTCAGCAGATTAAAGCGCCCTGCAAGCAGGCGCAGGGACCGCAGGTTCAATCCCTGGGCCTGCCGTGCTGGCCCCACCCCTAGGGCATGCTAAAATTGCAACTGAGACTGGGTGTAGTGGCACACGCCTGTAATCCCAGCTCTTGGGAAGAGCTCTTGGGAGGCTGTAAATAGGTGGATCACTATGAGTTCATTTAGTAGTGAGACCCTGAACACCCTTGTAGACCCTTCTTTAAAATAAAATTTAAAAAAAAAGACCAAACCAAAGTAATGGAAAAAAGAATAGCAATGAATGTTGTTCTAAGAGTGGCAGCTCTCCTAGTAGCTTTAGTAACTTCACTTTTTTTTTTTTTTTTTTTTTTTTTTTTTTTTTGAGACAAGGTTTCACTTTGTATTTGAGACTGACCTTGAATTCACTATGTAGCCCAGTTGGCCTGAAAATCAGTGATCCTCCTGCCTCAGCCTCTCAAGTGCTAGGATCATAGGCATGCATCCTCATGCCCAGCTGTCACAATTATTTTTTTCTGGAGTTGGGGATTGAACTGGGGACCTTGTGCTTGCCAGGCAGGAGCTTATGCCTGCTGAGCTAAATCCCTGATCCTCTCACAAATATTTTTTTTTTTTAAACATTTATTTATTTGTGTGTGTGTGACCAGCTCAGCTCACCAGGGGGCGGGGCTGGCCGGCATGTGGTGTTGGGGGATCGAACCGCAGTCCCTGTGCTTTGCTGAGCTTGTTCGAAGTAGGTGCTTTAGACCACTGAGCCATCTCACCAGCCTCTCACAAATATTTTTAACACAATTTTCAAAACATTTTTTTCAGGGCTGGGGAGATAGCTCAGTAAAATAAGCGCTTGCCTGGCTACTGGAAGGTTCTGAGTTCAATCCCTGGTACTGCAAAAATAAAAATTAAAAAATGCATTTTTTTCTTAAAACGTGTACCATAATTTAAGTTTTTATCAATTATCTGTTCAGTGTCTATAATCTTCAGTATATTACAAGTCCTCTAAATGCAGGAATTTGCCTGTCATTGTCACTACTGTATCCCCAGGACATACCTAGCATAGCACTTACTGTATGGTAAGTAGTCAATAAATATTAATTGAGTAAACACAGGGATGAATCATAAGAACTGCTACTGGCCAATCAGGAACAGAAAGAACCAGGCCAGATATGGGGGTAATCTTGTTTCAGAAATAATAATGTAAGTTAATATGAAAAATTAAAGGGCAGGACTGATGGAAAAGTTCTGAAACTAGAGATTCTGAAACTAGATGTGCTTGCACAATACTGCGAATGCACAAAATGCCACTGAAATGCAACTTTAAAGTGGTTAATCATATGCCATGTGAATTTTGCCTCAATAATAAAAGAGTATAACTATAATGTAATAATTATAATCCTTGATGATTTAGACACTCTACACATATTTGATGAAGTCAACATAAAGACAGTAACTCGTATGTACTGCTTAATAGTTTACACAAATGCTTTTACGTCATTGCATTAGTTGGTTCCTCGCCCAAAGCCTTTGGCCATGCAGACAGGGAAAGTGGCTTGCTAGTCTACCTGGCCAGGGTAGTCCCCTCTGAGGCTCTGCTTTTGCTGCTGGGCACCTGCAAACCAGTCCTTCTCATCAGAAAAGCCTTCCTACAAAGAGCCCACCCTCCCACTTTCCTCTTTCACCCTTACCCTGCTTGATTTTTCTTCCAAATTCTTAGAATATTTTACACATTGACTCTCTGTGTGCGTTTCTTTCCATGATAATGTAAGCTCCAAGACAACAGGGTCAGTTTTGTTCTCTGGTAGGATCGTCCTGATCTGGTGTGGTTTCTGAGAAAGGATAAGTGCCTGATAAATATTTAAGTGAATGAATAAATAGTAGAACTTTGCCATGAATTTGGCCACATCTTTTGGGGGAGCCTGTTTTATAGGTGACATGTCCAAAATGAAAGCATGCCATGACTGAGAACACCGGCAGCTGGGGCAGGAGTGCGCTGTCCCCACTAGGGGGTTCGCTCATCCCCGGCTCAGTGGGCTGCTAACCAGCCTAAGTTGGGCACCTGTCTACACCACTGAGAAAACGTACTAGGGGAACAGAAGAACTGGCCACAGCACATGTCTAGGTTCTATCCTAAGTGAGTTTATGAGGCCCAGGGCATCTCTAAGGTGAGGCAAGAGAAGAAGACAGGCAGGAGTCAGAGACCAAGGAGTAGCAGAGCGTGACCTTGGAAGGTCCACTCATCTGGGTAGAAATGCTCCCAGGACAAAAGTGTTCTGCAACATGAACTTTGTGTGATTTCTTCTCGTTCCCAGGAGAAACCTCTCAAGGCTGTTCTCTCACAAGAGGGAATTGTGCCTTGGTCTGAAGGAGGGACAGTGAGCCTCTGTGACCTAGTGGCCACCCTAGAATTGTGTTCAGTGGCCTCTGACAACTTCTTGGCCAGTGGCAGCAGCCCATCTGCATCCCGTTCCTGAATCAGGCAGTCGGGCACAATGGGAAGTTGCTGGTGTGACACAAAGAACACAGATGCTCGACTGTGAAAAGCAAAATGCCACAGCCCTGGTGTCAGCCAGACTTCCTGCACCTGTCAGGGCAGGGCAGGTTACAGACTAGAGATAAACTCACAGAAACAAAATGTGGTCATTTGCCCAACCGGATGGTGCCTATATTTAATAACAAAAATCTCAAATATGGACAGATACCTGTTTGCCAGCCTGAGACTACCATTTTAACTTAATGGTACAAGGGGCCAGGGAGATGGCTCAGTAGAATAAGTGTTTGCCTGATAAGCACAAGGGCCTGAGTTCAATCCCCAGTTCCGGAGGAAAACAAACAAACAAAAACAAACTTTAATGGTACAGAAACATCATTTTCTCTCCCAACCTTTGTTTTTTGAGACAGGGTCTTGCTATGTAGCTCAGCTGGCCCTGAACTTAGCAATCCTCCTGTCCCAGCCTCCGCCATGGTGAATTAAGGCATGTGCCACCATGCCCAGCTAAATCATAAAACTTTCTAAAATTTTTCTAGAACTGAGTATCTATAGAAAATGTCAAGGTATAGGGGCTGGGGAGATGGGTCAGTGGAATAAGTGCTTTCCTGGCAAGCACAAGGGCCTGAGTTTAACCCCAGTTCCGCAAAAAAAAAAA
>NW_004524594.1:22639899-22642232 GCF_000260255.1 Octodon degus | reverse complement strand
TTTTTGTGGAACCGGGGATTGAACTCAGGCCCTTGCGCTCACCAGTTTTTTGTTTGTTTGTTTGTTTGTTTTTTTAAGACAAGGTCTCACTATGCAGTTCAGGCTGCCTGTGAACTCACCACATACCCCAGGCTGGCCTCGAACTTGCAGTGATCTTTCAGCCTCAGCCCACAAATACTGGGATTACAGAGGTGTACCACCACAGCAGCTACGTCTAACTTCTTCAATCAAGGGCCTCTTCAGGCTCACATCCTATCAGTACCTGCAACGTTCTTTATGCCCCTTTGTCTAAACAAGCAGTGCAGGCAACACTATTCTTTCTGCTTAGCACATTTGTCCTCAGTGTTCAGCTCCTTTTTTCCTTTCCCTTTGCCAAGGAGGGAACCTAGGGCCCTGTACATGCTAATCATACGCTTTACCACTAAGCTACGTTCCTACCTCCATGCTCACCTGCTCAGTTCTTTTCAGCACCTCCCTACTCCAGCAAAAGATCTTTCCTTGCTGTATAGCCAGGCTGGCCTCAAAGTGCTGATCCTTGGAGCCTAGCTGCCTGCAGGCTACAATTACAGGCAGGCTGCATCATGCCTAGCTCCCACAGTCACTGGTTTACATCCAGCTTGAAAATGCTCATCTCCACCAGGAAGCCTCCTCTCACGTCCCCTACTGCCCCCAAGGATCGGCATTGCCCTTCCACAGTGTGTTGCATTCTCCTGGCCCATCTCATGATGTCTTGTCATCTCCTTGCTGAAAAATCCATCTTAACAGGAGAAAAGGGCCAGATTTTTTAAAAAATTCTCAGCTGACATGCAATAAGTGCTCAGTGTCTGCTGAATTAATAAGAGCATTATAGCAAAAGTTAAAAAAAAAAAAAAAAAGGTCACTTTCAACATTTCCTATTGCAAGAAACAGGGATCTTCTGGAATATACAAAGAAAGAACAGGATAAGAGAGATATAAAAAATCACTTGGGGAGCCGGGGAGATGGCTCAGTAGAATAAGCACTTGCCTGGCAAGTGCAAGGGCCTGAGTTCAATCCCTAGTTCTGAAAAAAGTGCCCTGAAGGCATTCGAGGAATAAAATTTTGGTGTTGTAACTAAAAAAAAAAAAAAAAAAAAAAATCACTTGGATTTTCACCCACCCATGTGTGTGTACATTTTTGTTAATTTTAGTAGAAAAGAATTTTTTTTTTTTTTTTTGGTGGAACTGGGGATTGAACTCAGGCCCTTGTGCTTGCCAGGGAAGCACTTATTCCACTGAGCCATCTCCCCGGCCAGAAAAGGAAATTTTATGTATACATAAAACTCTAGCTTCCTAGATAGTTTCAAACATCTGCACTTACAAAGTGGCTGGCATTTGTCACAGCATCTCCATCTTCACTTGTCCATCTGTGGCCTGGATGGAACGCAGCTGATATCCCAGGTGAAAATGTCATCCAGAAATCTGATTATTAGGATCACAATTAGTACACTGTGCAGCGCAACACAAAGGACTTTCACATAACAGAATTTCCCCAAGCATTAACCTTGTGCCACACGGGCCTCTTATAAGACAGCTGCTAATTCCTTAGCTTCCAGAGTCACTAGAGGAGGCTGGGTGTGATGATCTCAGGAAGGCACAGATCTAGGCAAAAAAATAGCCATCATTGTTTTTTTTTCGTTGCATCTGGAGTCCTAAAAACTTGCCAAGGAAGCGCTTTTCCAATAGTATGCACTGAACGATGGAAGGGCTGTGGCAAAGCTCCATCCCTACCGCAGGCAGCACTGGAAGCTTTGGCAGCCAGGAAACTGAGTTGGAGGAGATCTTTTGTGGTCTCTGGGGTTAGGCTTTCTGGGCTGGGGCCTGGCACTAGCAGTTTCTAGCTTGATGGACTCAAAAGAGCAAAAGTTGCTCTGGCAAGGAGCTGCAGGAAGGATTAAATGGCAGGGTACACGTAAAGCGCTGAGTGTGGTGCCAATTACGTTACTCTGATTATGACAAGAATTCAGGAAATGTTAGCTCTTATTATCATTTGTCAAAATGAGCCTACTACTTAGCTTGGAGCTTATCTTTACAACTCTGCCTCCTCCCAACAGCTCTACCTTGATCTCCGTGGGATCAAAGTTCACAGAGAAATGGGGGTGTGGGGGAGCAAGGTGTTAGTTTCTGATCAAGGAAGCAGCAGAAATAGCAAAGACAGGGAAAAGAAAACAGGCCATGTCCATGGGACGCCAACGCCTGCCTGTGCAACCAGCTGGGTTGCAAAACAACAGATCTGCCAGCTCAAGTGGGAGAGAAAGGAGGCCCAGAAGTAAAAAGAACTAAGATATGTTGTGTACAGGCACCAGCTCCGTATGA
>NW_004524594.1:22638067-22639255 GCF_000260255.1 Octodon degus | reverse complement strand
TTTGTTGTTGCTGTTGTTTGTTTGTTTGTTTGTTTTCCCTTCTTTCTTTCCTCTATCCCCCATCCCAATCTTTCTTTCTTTCTTTCTCTTCTTTCTTTTCGTACCACAGATCAAACTTAGGACCAGCTTGCCACGCTGGTGCTGATACCACAGAGCTATCTCCCCAGCCCAGTTTCTCTTTCCTTTTTTTTTTTGGAACTGGGGATTGAACTCAGGACCCTGCATTTGCCAGGCAAGTGCTTCTTCTACTGAGCTATCTCCCTGGCGACAATTTATTATAAGGGATTTCTCAGTAGATATTAAATGGTACTGAGGCTAATAAAGCCAATGAATGTGATGAATGGATTTCATAAAAACATGCTAGAGGCTCACTCTGTACTGCTTATGCACTGACCAGGGCAGGCCTCCACACAGAAACATAGACATTCTCTCAGAGGCAGACATAATCAACAGTTACAGAAGGAAACTCTAAGTCAGAGAGCGATGGAGAGAGAAACCAGGGTCTAAGGTCCCAAACTCCAAGTTGAAAAACTACAGGGATAGCTGGTGTGGTGGTACACCCCTGTAAATCCCAGCACTCAGGAGGCTGAGGCAGGATGCTCACTGCAAGTTGGAGACCAGCCTGGGCTACAAAGTGAGCTCAAGACCAGCCTGAACTGCACGGTGAGACCCTGTCTCAAAAAGACAAAAGAAATGAATAAAAATTTTAAAAATACAGGAATGACAGAACGTAGAAGACAAGATCACATGACATCCTCAGGACACATCAGATAAATCCAGAAACTCAGGCATCTATAAGATACCTGTCCAAGATTCCTAAAAATGTCAAAATAGTTAAAAACAAAAAGAGACTCCTAAATTTAAAAAAGTGAACAAGGGCTGGGCATATAGCTCAGGGATAGATCATGTGCTTGTGCAAGATCCTGAGTTCTACCTCTAGCATTAAAAAAAAAAGTGTGGTGGGGGATGGCTCAGTGGAATAAGTGCTTCCCTGGCAAGCGCAAGGGCCTGAGTTCAATCCCCAGTTCCACCAAAAAAAAAAAAAAAAGAGAGAGAGGAAAAAAAAAAGTTAACAGACAAGAGCTGGATATGAGGGCTGGCGAGATGGCTCAGTGGTCTAAAGCACCTACTTGGAACAAGCTTGGCAAAGCACAGGGACTGCGGTTCAATCCCCCAGCACCACATGCC
>NW_004524594.1:22628421-22637395 GCF_000260255.1 Octodon degus | reverse complement strand
TCTCACTATGTAGAGCATACTCATAGTGATTCTTTTGTTTTCGGCCTCCCAAGTGCTAGGATTACAGGCACACACCACCACATCCAGTCTCAGTGTGCCCCAGGGGTGGGGCCAGCATGGCATGCCAGGGATTGAATCCTGGTCCCTGTGTCTGCTATCCCCTGAGCTATCTGGCCAGCTCTTATTCTTAATTTTTGAATTTGTTAAATTAAAAAAATGTTGGAGGCCGGGGAGATGGCTCAGTAGAATAAGTGCTTCCCTGGCAAGTGCAAGGGGCTGAGTTCAATCCCCGGTTCTACAAAAAAAAAAAAAAAAAAAAAAGTTTTCTTAGCAAGTTCCTACTACACACCCTACTTGGGGACATGTAGGGAATTTTTATTCTTAGGAAATTTGTACTTAAACGTATAAAAATAAAGCAAATACTGCAAACTGTTATCAAGTATGGAATCTAGGAAGAGAATATTCAGGTTTTTCATTTTCTCTAATGTTTCCAGTTTTCTGTGTAAATTAAAACACTTAAGACAAATGTGCTTGTACACACCTGTAAGTCTAGTGCTTTGGGAAGCTGAGGCCGGAGGATCATAAATTTGAGCCCTGCCTGGACAATTCAGCAACTTAGCCAGAGCCTATCTCAAAATAAAAATCATATTTAAAAAGTACGAAGGTTGTAGCTCAGTGCAAAGGCCTGGGTTCAATCTCTAGTACACCAAAATTAATTAATCAATTAAAAACAATTTTAAAAGCTGGACATGGTAGCACACACCTGTAATTCCAGCATGCAGGGGGATTGTTGTGAGTTTGAGACCAGCCTGAGCTACAAAGTGAGTTCAAGGCCAGACTTAACTGCATGTGAAACCCTGTCTCAAAAAGACAAAAAAAAAAAGTTCCAGGCCAGCTTGAGCTACACAGTGAGACTCTGTCTCAAACAAAACAAAAATATACATCAGGGAGAAAAGATAGTAAAGTATTCCTTTAGTCCTATTGACTGCTTATAGCCACTTCTGATGTCTCTGCCCAAGAGATGGATATAATAGTCTAACCTGAACACTGAAGTCTTTTTTGGTTGGGTTCGGGTGGCATCGCAGATTGAACCCAGGGCCTTAAGAATATTAATCTTGTACTTTACCACTGAGCTACACCCTGTACAATCCTGAAGTTTTGACAGATATTCAGGGGGCTTCTCTCTTCCTTGCAATGAGGGTAAAAGGTAGATGACCTATAAAGACATAAAAGATCCCTATGGAGACAGAGAAGGTATGGAAATACCAATTGTTAGGTGAATAATTAAAAGGTCAAAGAGTTCTAATGGTGTTTGTAAATAGGATCACAAGTCCGCATCTTGTACAGCAATTAATCACTAAGAAGAATATATGCAGTGTATTATTTGTTGAAACTGTCCTTCTGATATGATTTGAAACTGTCTCATTGCTATCTGTTTGTCAATAAAACTTTGGAAAAAAAAAAAAAAAGGTCAAAGAGGAAAACAATGCAGGTACAAATAATCAAGACCTCTCAAACCAAGTATTGGCAACATGGAACCCGACAAATCTAGACACAGCTTCCTTGCTGAGAGATTAGTGATGATGAGAATGACCCAGACAAACGAAACCCTGCAGGGAAGCTGCATGAGACAGAAGTGCACAAAAATAGTAGGGGGAAAAAACCATTAAAAATCAGTTAGGGGGGCCAGGGAGATGACTCGGGGACTGGGGAGATGGCTCAGTAGAATAAGCGCTTCCCTGGGCAGCGCAAGAGCCTGAGATCAATCCCCGGTTCCACAAATCAGGGCTGGCCAGATAGCTCAGCGGATTAAAGCACTTGCTTAGGCAGATACAGGGACTGGGGTTCGATTCCTGATGTGCCATGACACCCCCGCCCCCTGGGGCACACTGAGATGGCAATTGAGAGTGAGCATGGTGAGACCCTGTAGACTCTGTACTAAATACATTTAAAAAAAAAAAATCAGCTAACTAGGACCAGCAAGATAGCTCAGCAGACTAAGTGCCTGCTCAGGCAAGCACAGGGACCAGGGTTCGATACTTGGCACCACATGCCTATAATCCCAGTGCTGGGGAGGGTGAAAACAGGAGGATCACTGTAAGTCTGAGCTGCGTAGTGGGACCCTGCACCAAATACATAAAAAAAATAAAAATAAAAGTAAATCAGCTAACTAGTCAGGTATGGCAGCCAACACCTGTAATCCCAGCACCCTGGGAAGCTGAAGCAAGAGAACTGCAAATTCAAGCCCAGCCTGAGGCAACACAGTGACTTAGCCAGGTCTCAAAATTTTAAAAAGAAATTTTTAAAGGGCTGGGAACTAGCTCAGTAATGGCCTAGGTTCAATCCCCAACACCACAAAAACAAGACCCAACATATAAACCAAAAACTAAAGCCAACCAAACAAACAAACAAAATAATCCAGCAAAGTACCTGCCTGACAAGCACAAGGCCCTGAATGATCCCTGGTACCAAAATAAAAAGAAAGAAAGAAAGAAATCCAGCAAACATAATCACCTTTATGGAATGCCACTTACTTTGTTACTCCTACCTCTTAATGTGCTCATTGTCTCTTCTCTTGTCACTTTGAAGCCTGTCATTTTTCAGGATCCTCTCTCAGACTTTCTGCTCATTTCCACCTGCATCTTCTTCACAGCCCTGTTCTCATTCTGGTTGTCCTCACTAGGCATTCTTCTCCATCTGGTACATCCAATCGTGTTCAGAAGAAATTCTTCTAGTCCATCTGGTTTATCTCTCAAATAGCTTTTGAAGAACCCAATATCCAATTTTCCTTTACCCATCAACTCATTACCCACTTTTGTCTGTCTTCTCAAAATGCTCCCATTTTTCCATCATTCTTCTTGACTTCCCGTGGTAATAGCCCCATTTAATGCCCAGTAACTGTCTTAATTCCCACTCTTCTTGGGTCAGACTCTCCTTTCCTCTCTCATTTTTACCCTTTTGACATCAGTAATGTAGTGCTTGACTGTAACTTTTCCTCTTTTACTTTCATAACTGTCTCAGCTTCAATCCTTCAACTGCCTCATTCACTGGGCTCCTCATCTAGTTCTTCTAGCTCATTCAGCATGTCCTTCTTGCCCACAGAAGCAGATTCACCATCAGGCAAGGTATCCTCATCAGCTTCCGCCTTTTCCTCAATCTCTTCTAGCTTTTCATCTGTCTCTCCCACACTTTCAAAAGGAATTTCCATCTCCTCATTGGTAACTTCAATCACTTTTTCATCACTAGTAGCTTCTTTCATGTTTTCAATGTTCTCTTCACTTACACTTTCCATTCTTGAACCTTCCTCCAAATTCTCTGCGCTAGATTCCTGCTCCTCCATTTTATCACCAGTTCTCAAATTTTCTCTGTTGAGCCTTAATTTCTCTCGATGCATCTTTGATTTCTCTGCACTGGATTTCCGCCTGTCTCCCCTTAACACTGGCTTGTCAAAAGTGGACCCCCGCCTCTCTGTCCTGAATATTGGCTTTTCAAAAGTTGACCCCCGCCTCTCTGTCCTGAATATTGGTTTATCAAAAGTGGACCCCCGCCTCTCTGTCCTGAATACTGGCTTCTCTACAATTGATGCCCGTCTCTCTCCTACATGCACCGGCTTCTCCAAAGTGGACCCCCGCCTCTCTGCCCTAAATATGGGCTTCTCTAAAGTGGACCCCCGCCTCTCTGCCCTGAATATGGGCTTCTCTAAAGTGGACCCCCGCCTCTCTGCCCTGAACATAGGCTTCTCTACAGTGGACCGACGCCTCTCTCTAATGGGCCGCTTCTCTACATTGGGCCTCCGCTTCTCTCTTTTGGACTCCAGACTCTCTTCACTGGACCTCTGCTCCTCATCCTGTCCCAGTTGATCCCCTCTGGATCTCATATCCTCTCCACTGGTCCCCACCTTGTCCTCTGTAGAACCCCTCTCTTCAGATGAAGACCCCCTCCTAGACTCTGCTGCCAACTCCAACTTCTCTTCAGATGAAGACTCCCTCCCGGACTCTTCTGCCACCTCCAACCTCTCTTCAGATGCAGACCCCCTCCTGGACTCCTCTGCCACCTCCAACCTCTCTTCAGATGCAGACCCTCTCCTGGACTCTGTTGTCACCTCCAACTCCTCTTCAGACACAGATTCCTCCCTAGATTCTTCTACCACCTCTGCACCAGCTTCAGCCCCAGTTTCCTCTCTGACCTCTTGCATTTCCCCAGTCTCTATCGGCCTGTCTTTGCCCGTATCTGCAGAAGCCTGTGATGCACTTGCTACACTTTGCAGTCCCTTCTCATCCATCTCTGTCTCACTAAGGTCTGACTTTTCTTTCGAGACCGTGGGCCCCAACCTCTCTTCAGATGCTGACTCCCTCCTAACCTCCGTCATCATCTCTGGCCTCTCTTCAGACACAGACTGGACCTCTGCCATCATTGCCTCACTAGATTCAGCCACAGTTTTCCCTTTGGCCTCCTGCAGTTCCTCAGCCTCCCCTGGACCATCTTTCCCCAGGTCTGCCAGAGCCTGCGATGGACTTGTTAAGCTGCGCGGGCCCTTCGCGTCCATCTCCTCTTGACTTACTTCTGATTTCTCTTTCAACACCATCTTTCCTACGGCCTCTGGCCGCCAGTACTCAGACTCAAACTTCGGGTCCCCCATTCTAGGCTTTAGCGTGTTTCTTCCCAGGAGCTCTATTCTTTTCCCAATCACAATGAGCCCATTCCAGGGCATCCATAGTTTCTCCTTCTCTCGCTGCACCTGCGCTCCCTTGCAAGGCGGCTCTGGCGGCCAACGCCTGCGGGCGGCGGTGCGGCCCGGGGAGCCCTGGCCGCGAGCCTTGCTGCGCCCCTTCGCACCCTTAAACGGCTTACCCCGGAGCTCCCGCGCAGCCCAGGGTGGAAACTTCAACGGAATTCCTGTCGCCAAATATATTGTCGTCTGCTCTTGCCCCCAACCCGACAACCCCATTCCTGCTCCCCATTCCCCCAACCCCCCCACCCCCCTCTCACCCCCCCCCCAACCCCCCCACCCCCCTCTCACCCACCCTCGACCTCCCCCTGCTGGCCGCCACCCCGCCCACCGCTTGGAAGGTGGGAGGTGGACTTACTGCGCACGCGCGGGCCGGCCGCATGGCCGTTGGGAGGCGGGATCCTAAGCTTCTTCATCGGTGGACCCACCTGCAGGGAGAGGTCCAGCGAGGACGACACATGACCTGATGACCCTAAATCCCGGACCAACAGCCCACACATCCTCACGTATCCCCTGCTAGTTTTAGTTGAGCTCTTCTTTAAAAGCTGTCCCCGGACACAGGAACAGCAGGCGTTCCAGCCAGTAGCGTTGCGCAGGGTAGACCTAGTAGCCAATCAGAAAGCGAGGCTGGAGCGGCCTAGGTGGGAACTACTTCTGGCTCCCTAGCAGGGAGCGGAGAGAGTGGCCGTCTGTTGCTAAAGATCCTGTGGGGGTACTGACCACACGCGCATGGCCTTGTGTGCTTGCTGTATCACAGCGTGATGGAAGAGCACCAGGAGACTGGGGAGGAGAGTAAGGTAAAGCGAGGAAAGAGATGCAAATCCCTTCTATCTCACTTCCGAATAGCCACTGATTGTCTGGTCCGGACGGAGAGGGAAGGATGGGGCGCCCCTGAGCCACCTACCCGCAGACTGGTGAAGATGCCAACAGAGGCAGATGGAAAAGGAGCCTTCCCTGTCACGCCTCTCCCCAGCACCGACTCACTGATTTAATGTGGAGGAAGAGGAAGGCAGGATGTTAGGAATTGAGAAGGGACTGGCCTCCTCTTTTTCCAAAGTGAGGGAATCCTGTTCAGCACTTAGGACTTCATTGGTATCTTAGTTACTTTTCCCGTTGCTGGAAGATACCGAAAGTTAAAGGAGAAAGTTTTTCTCCAAAGTTAAAGGAGAAAGGTTTATTTAGCTCACAGTCTGTGTAGGTTTCAGTCCATCATCAGCTGGCTGCAAGGCTGGGTGACATCACAAAGGCATTGCAGAAAAACAGTTCATAGTGGGCAGAAGGCAGCAAAGCAAATAAGGGACAGCCACAGCTTTTTCTGACCTTTGTGTCTTATCCAGGTACTTAGAGCAGACAGCACTGACAGCCTTAATCCTTGTGCCCTTCATTGTAGCATCGCGCCAGGAATCAATCCCAGCATCACACAGTCTAGATTCAGCAACCTCAAAAAGTCCCAGCTATGACTGTTTGAGGCTCTTGTTTTTTGGGAGAGGACATCTAGACATAAGGCACAACAATCAGTGTATCCATGTTCATATAGTCATAAAATCATTTATTCATTCTTCTTAATCTTTTTTTTTATTTTCCTTTCAACTTCACTCAACAAATGATGGTTGAACGTCTACATTGTGCCAGAGAGAGGTACACATTTTGGGGGCTGAGAATGAGAGGAAACAGGTATCGTTCATCCTGGAGATCCTGTCTCCCTCAAGCAGCATTGGAGCAGTGTAGGTCAGAGCAGAGATACTGAGACATCAGGAAGAAGCTGAGGTGTGCTGCACCCCTGAGCCGACCGCATGTAGGGGAGTGGTGAAAGGGACTGGATCACCTGCCTTGGGAGTGTCTGAGAAGCCAAGAATGGAAGAGGATCAAAGAAGAGTTTGGAGAAGCATAAGGGACTGAGAGATATAAAGCATAGAACACCAGGTGTCTACTTGAATTTTATTTGTTGAGATAGAGTCTCATTATGAAACCCAGGCCTAAACTCATGGTGATTCCCTCCTTCATGTGTTGGAATTACAGGCATATGCCATCACTCTCTGCTGCTTCAATTTTTATTTATGTTCATTTATACTCATGGTTAAAAATAGATAATACAATCAGTTGAATGTGGTGGCACATGCCTGTAATCCTAGCACTCAGAAGGCTGAAGTGGGAGGATCACTGTGAGTTCCAGGCTAGCCTGGGCTACATAGTTCAAGGCCAGCTTGAAGTACATAGTAAAGCCCTTTCTCAAAATCAAACAAACAGGACTGGGGATATATCTCGGCGGCACAGTGCTTGCTTGGCAAGTACAAGATCCTGAATTCGATTCCCAGTACCCTCCCCCACAAAAATAGATAATACATGGCTAAAGCAAATATATGGTATAATCTAAAACTACAGTAAGCGTTTGAACTTTTTAAAATGTATTACAGTAATCAGGCATGTTGGTGCCTGCCTGTAAACCCAGCACTCAGGAGATAAAGACAGGAGGATTCGCAAGAGTTCAAGGCCAACTTGTATTTATGTAGTAAAACTATCTGAAAAAAAATAAAATAAAAGATATATTGTTACTAGGGGCCGGGGAGATGGCTCAGTGGAATAATCGCTTCCCTGGCAAGCGCAAGGGCCTGAGTTCAATCCCCTGGTTCCGCAAAAAAAAAAAAAAAAAAAAAGATATATTGTTACTAATTCACTTCTAAATACTCTCCCACACCTCTAATACACAATAATGTTTTACTTCTTTTTTTATTTTTGGCGGAACCAGAAATTGAACTCAGACCCTTGTCAGGGAAGCACTTATTCCACTGAGCCATCTCCCCAGCCCCTCACAATAATGTTTTGTTTGTGTTTGTTTCTTTGAGATAGGATCTTACTATGTAGTTCAGGCTGGTCTTGAACTTGTAGTGGTTCTCCTGCCTCATCATCCTAAAATCATATAAAACTTGCCTTAAAGAGGCTTGAGGGCCGGGAAGATAGCTCAGTCAAATAAGTGCTTTCCTGGCAAGCACAAGGGTCTGAGTTCAATCCCCAGTTCCACCAAAAAAAAAGGCTTGGGATATAAGTCAGTGGTAGTGTCCCTGGGTTCAGTCCCTAGTACAAAAAACCTTTATTTTATTTTATTTTTTTATTTTTTGGCAGAACCAGGGATTGAACTCAGACCCTTGTGCTTGCCAGGGAAGTACTTATTCCACTGAGCCATCTCCCCGGCCCCTAAAAACTTTAATCAGGGGCTGGTGAGATGGCTCAGTGGTCTAAAGCACCTACTTAGAACAAGCTTAACAAAGCACAGGGACTGCGGTTTGATCCCCCAGCACCACATGCCAGCCTGCCCCGCCCCCTGGTGGGCTGAGCTGGCCACACACACATACACACACACACAAATAAATAAATGTTTAAAAAAAAAGAAAAAAAAATTTAATCAGTAAGAGATTTACAGGATTTGAAGGACATGACTAATCACTTGATCTAATTGATTTACCTAGAACTCATAGCCAACAGCAGCAGAAAACACATTTTTTTCAAGTGCACAAAAAACAACAACAAGACAATACAAATGCACACGAAACATTTACCAAGTTTTGTTATGTTGGGTTATAAAGAATTAACAGCCAGGTGTGATGATGTGGGCCAGTAATGCCAGTCCTCTGGAGGATTAAGACAAGAGAAGTGTAAGTATAACCTCAAATGGGCAATTTAGCAAGCCTCTATCTCAGAATAAAAAAAGAGATGAGGATTTAATTCAGTGTAGAGCACTCCTGGGTTTAACCAAAATATGCGAAGTCCTTGTACCTCTGGATTCAATCATCAATACTGCAAAGAAAAAAAAAATCAACAAATTTAAAAATTGGGTATGGTGGCACAACCTGTGCTCCCGGCACTTGAAAGGCTAAGACAAGAAGATTGCCTTGAATTTGAGGCCAGCCTGGCTACATCCAGTGGTCAATTCAAGGCCAGGCTGAACCTCACAGTGAGTACCTGTCTCAAAAACAAACAGGAGGGGCCGGGGAGATGGCTCAGTGGAATAAGTGCTTCCCTGGCAAGTGCAAGGGCCTGAGTTCAATCCCCGGTTCTGCAATTGGCAGCACATATACTAAAATTGGAATGATACAGAGAAGATTAGCATGGCCCCTGTGCAAGGATGACACATAAATTCGTGAAGCGTTCCATATTTTTTTGAGCTGTAGGGGACTCAGGTCAACAATTTCTGACATTGCCAGTCAAGCGGAAGACCCAATACTATTATGGGCTACTGGACTCTTTTAG
>NW_004524594.1:22618849-22627381 GCF_000260255.1 Octodon degus | reverse complement strand
AAACTTTAAAATATACATTTTATTTTATTATTTGTATTTGTGGGACTGGGGATTGAACTCAGGACCCTGCGCTTGCCAGGCAAGGACTTATTCTACTGAGCTATCTCCCTGGCCCAAAAATATACATTTTAAAGAAGATTTTTTAGAGCTGAGAGTGATGACAAATACAGGAGGCTGAGGCAGGAAGATTGCTGCAAGATCCAGGCCAACCTGAGCTATATAGTGAGTTCAAGATCAGCTTGAACTACACACCTGTCTCACAAAAACTAAAACAACAACAACAGTAACAATAACAACAAAAACAAAAACAACCAATAAGAGCCAGGTATGGTGGTACACACCTGTAATCCCAGCACTCAGCGAGGCTGAGGCAGAATGATTATAAATTTAAGCTAAGTCTGGAGAATTTAGCAATTTGTTGAGATCTTGCTTCAAAAATAATAATAATAATTTTAAAAAAGAGCTGTAGTTCAATATAAAATCCCTGGGTTCACTCCCTAGTATCACAAGTCCTTTGCACTGAGCTATAAATTGCCTAGCCTGGATTTGAACTTTCTATCTTTCTGCCTCAATCTCTCAAAGCGCTGGTATTACAGATGTGCACCACCCATACCTGGTTGGGGTAGAAATTAATAAACTGAATTTATGTGGAAATGCAAAGGACCTGAAATAAAATAATTTTGAAAAAAATGACTTAAGACAGAGATCTTACACTATCTGATTTCAAAGCTTGCACATTGGAGTAATCCACACTGTGAGAGACAATGTCATAAGAACAGACATGAAACTGGGTGTGGTGGTGCATGCCTGTAATCCCAGCACTTGGGAGGCTGGGGCAGGAGGTCTGCCAAGAGTTTAAGGCTAGTTTGGGCTACAAAGTGAGTTCAAGGTGAGCCTAAATTACAGAACAAGACCATGTCTCAAAAAGAAAAAAAAAAAGAAAAGAAAGAAAGAAAAGAGAAAGAAAAGCACATGCAGATCAATAAAACAGAAATTCAAGAGTCCAGAACTGATCACATTTACAGGGTCAACTGATTTTCTAACAAGGCACAAACAAAGCAATTCAATAGCAAAAAGAAAGATTTTTAATCAAATAGTGTTTTATGCCCTGGCAGTTTCTATGGCAAAATAAGTTACAATTCTTACCTCATATTGTATTCAGAATGAATTCAAGGTAGATTGTAGACCTAAATGTGAAGGCTAAAGCTTTTATGAAGCTTCTGCATGAAAAACAGAAGAACATACTCATGATCTTGCCCTAACAGATTTCTTCAATGGGCTGCAGGGGCTGGGGACATAGCTCTACTAGGGAATGGACGCTTAGTAGGTTCCGGGCCCTGGGTGTAATCTGCAGAAGCACAAAAATGAAAGAAGGATGAGAAAAAAAAAAAAGAGGTCAAAAAACCTTAATCATAAAAGACAGATACAATGAATTCATAACATTTTGAATCATTAAGAGAGTAAAAAGCAGGGGTGGGGATTTAGTTCTGTGGTGTAGCACCTGCCTGGTAAGCATGAGGTCTTGAGTTTGATTCTCAGTACCACCCTGACTCCAAAAAAGAGAGTATAGAGGCATAATAGCTCACAGAGAAGCAGAAGATATTACCAATACATGATCCAGGAAGGGTTTGTCTTCAGGGTTTTTATAGTCAATAAAACAAAACAAAACAAAACAAAACAAAATCTAATTTTAAAGAGAATCGGGTAGAAGAGGGCTGAAAGCCTAGGATAGGCACTTTACAGAAGACATCCTTTTTTTTTTTTTTTTTGTACCAGGGATTGAACTCAGGACCTTGTGCTTACCAGGCAAGCATTTATTCTACTGAGCTATCTCCCTGGCACAAAAGACATCTTGATGGCTGTTAAAAATAGAAAATGCTGCCCAGCGTCTTTCCTCACCAGGTAACGCTAATGAAACTCCAGTGCACCATTACTGTACATGCTTGTACTAACACAGTGGAAAGCAAGAAAAGGACTCATAAATCCAGGTGTAACTGGAATGTTCATTGGATCCTGGTGGGAGTGTAAATTAGTTCAATCATCCTGGAAAACTGACAGTGTCATACTAAGCCATTTTAAACAGATGCCTGGCTTGTGTTGAGGAAGCAGTTCTCATGCCCACAGCAGTGAGGAATTAGGTCCCTCAAAAGAAATACGCAGGGGGCCGGGGAGATGGCTCAGTAGAATAAGTGTTTGCCTGGCAAGCACAAGGGCCTGAATTCAATCCCCGGTTCCGAAAAAAAAAAAAAAAAAAAAAGGAAAAGAAATACGCAGAAATGTTAGTGGCAGTTTTATTCATAATAACCCAAAATTTGAAGTAATCAAAATGACCCTCCACAGTAGAATGGGCACATTGGTGACTGTGTAACCACATACGGGAATGTGAGCAGGCAATGGAAATGACTGCAGCACTCGGCAGCATGGGTGGGTCTCACTGCACATGCACACGGCTGAAAGGGAGTGTGGCATTGGGGGAGATAGAGGCAGGAGAATTGCAAGTTGGCACCCAGGCTGAGAAACTTAGTGACTTAGCAACATTCTACCTCAAAATAAACAATAAAAAAGGCTGGGGATGCAGCTCAGTGCAAATCCAGAGTGCTGGATTCAATCCCAGTACTGCCAAAAAATAAATAATAATTTAAAAAAAGAGAACAGATGAAACGAATCTATGGGGACAGAAATCAGAATCATGGTTAGCTCAGGGTTAGGGGAGTATCTGGTGAGGGCAGGAACAAGAAAGTACTCTGTTATTTTAATTGTTGGTCTTTTTTTCCAACTCCACAAAAAAAAAAAAAAAAAAAAAAGGCCTCCCTATGCAGCTCACACTGGCCTTGAGCTGACTTTGTAGCCCTGGCTGGTCTTGAACTCGAAATGGTCTTCCTACCTCATCCAGAGTGCTGGAAGACTGGGCTACAAAGGAGCACAAGGCCATCCCAAACTGCAGAGCAAGACCCTGTCCCCCCAAAAAGGAGGGGTGAATCAAAGGATTGAGGATGTAACTCAGTGCTCCCTGGGTTCAATCTCTAGTATTGTGGGTGAAGGGGACATTAAAGAAAAGAAACTGGGTCCAAATCTGACCCTATAGCCTTGCACTTGTTTTGTTTTTTTTTTAACATTTATTTATTGTGTGTGTGTGTGTGTGGCCAGCTCAGCCCACCTGGGGGCGGGGCTGGCTGGCATGTGGTGCTGGGGGATTGAACCACGGTCCCTGTGCTTTGCTAAGCTTGTTCTAAGTAGGTGCTTTAGACCACTGAGCCATCTCTCCAGCCCAGCCTTGCACTTGTTGACCTAGAAAAGTTACTTTACTTCTCTGGTGGACTCACTTTTGATGCACCATGGGGGAAGGAAGGGAAAATGCTTCAGTGCCTGTAAAACTCACAGTGGTGACTTAGCAGAGTCCCTTGCCAGTGAGTCTGGGGCATCAAAGCCGCAGTGCTCTGAAGAGGGGTATGGAGGAGGACCAGAGGGCTGCACTGAAGGTGAGCAAAGAGGTCTTACTCAGCCGTGCCAGCACCATCTCCTGACCCACAGCTTTCTTCCATAATGTGGAAATGCAGGGGGTGGGGTGCTCTGATGCAGTGAGGTGAGGTGGCCTGAGGGTGAGGGCTATTCAGAGGGCTCCCTGCAAGAGGCTTCTTCCTGGATTGGTAGGAAGATGCCAGCACCACCTTTGGGCCCTGTTCCTCACCCTGGCTTATGTCCTCAGACTCCCATAGAAAGTGAGCATCTATCTATGCTCTGGTTGTCTTCCCCTGAGACTTCAAGACCTTGCCACCCCTGCCCACCATTCTGAAGTGAAATCATGGGCCTTCCCAAGCTGGGGAAGCCCAAAAGTAGATACCCAGGAGCTTGATAAAGGCAAGTTGAGGAAAAACTCAGACAGGCTTCCCCACTGGTTCCAGGGCTGCATCCCTCACTATACCCAGATCAAGTCCTCAGTGGTGTGACAGCATGAGGGGTTTCTCCGGCTATGTGACACCTACATGCACAATGAGGAGTATGTGGCCCCGTTGTGAGGAGGGTGAGGCTGGAGCTGGGATGGGTGAGCTAGACACATGGGCAAGGACATAGGTCTGTGATAGTCTCCTTGGCTACCTGTCTCTTTGAACAGACCTGCCAGCCCTGCTCAAGTTAGACTTCAAGGCTTTAAGGGAAAAGCTGAAGAAGTTAGGTGAGGGGTGACAGTTCTGTCACCCAGGAAGAGTTTGCCAAAATGAATGGCAAGTGCTACCTCTTTTTCTAGCTGGTGGCCAAGCCCTGGCCCCACCCTTTCTTTTTTTTTTTTTTTATTTTTTTTTTTTTATTTATGTGTGTGTGTGGCCAGCTCAGCCCACCAGGGGGCGGGGCTGGCTGGCATGTGGTGCTGGGGGATTGAACCGCGGTCCATGTGCTTTGCTAAGCTTGTTCTAAATAGGTGCTTTAGACCACTGTGCCATCTCACCAGCCCGGCCCCACCCTTTCACAGGGTGCTGGGATTTCTTCCCCAACTCTGCCCTAACTTCTTTTCATTTTGGAATATCACCAAGATGTATGCTGGGCTAGAGCACTGGTTACCCCTGGCTGCGAGTATGAGACTAAGGTGAGGGTACTGGGCTGGCCAAGGGCTAGCAATGGGCTCAAGTCCCCACCTCATCCAGCTCCTCTGTGTGACTGGAGAGAGAGGTGTAGGTGACAAGCCCCAACAGCTCACCCTTTTGGGTGCCTCAGTTGGGTGTGAGAATAGGAAGAAACCTATCACCAGCATTTCAGGGCTCTTGGTGACCCCTGGAGCTCTCTTAGAATTCACACAAGACCTGAAGTCCATGGAAAAGTTGAGGCCCAAACTGGTTGTGGGAGGAAAAATGTCTGGTGGGGTCTGGCTCTCGGTGCCTGTGCTTCCCGACTCCTAGTTATGCCGATAAGAAGAGTCCTGCCCTGTCCTTTAGGAAGTAGACTTCTCTGAGCCTGAAAGGACCTTCGTGCTGGAATACCACACCTACATCTGAGATGTCTGCCTGTAGATGGCGTTATGTACTCCACAAGTGTGGAGTACACTCAGGATGCAGGGTAAGGGCCCTGAGCTCCCTGCCGTTCTCCCAGTGGTTCTGCTCCCTGAGGAAAAGACAAGGAATGTCCTGGCTGCTCTCTGCGGCCACAAGCACCAGGGTGAGGCTTGAGGACCTCTAATGGGAAGCTGTGCCCCCAGCAGGCCTGGCAGACAATTATATTCTTATCTTGGCAATATCAAGCAATCTGAGAGTTAATTAATAGACTTAAAAAGTGAGTATTCCTCCTTACCCCTCTTGCCCACTCTCTGCCTGTAATGCTGTGTATAACGACACAGGGTCGCTTTGTAGAAGTTCACTGTCAGTTCTAGGTGGGAGGTGCAGAAGTGCCTGCTGGCAGTTGGGACAATGGAGAGAGGGAGAATCCCAAGGAGGAGATGAGGACAGGGAAGCTTTGAGTTACTCCCCACCCGCTGCCCTAAATTCTCCCCACTGCCTCTTCAGAGATTCCTCAAATTGGTAAGGCTCTTTGAGTCACTGAGGGTGAGTACTGGCTTCTTTGCTCAAAGGCTTCCACAGAGAGCCTTTTTGGGAGGGTGAGTCCTGGGAGAGGATCATCTTGGAACATTTTGTGATGAGCCAGCAACACAGAGAGATCCCATTCTAAAGCAGCTAAATAAGAGATAGGGGTAGGGATCCAGCCTCAAGTGTGCAAGAGATACACTCAATGGACTGAAGGCTCTGACCAATACCAGGTTCATTTCCTTTTTTTTTTTTTCTTTTTTTTTCGGAACTGGGGATTGAACTCAGGCCCTTGCACTTGCCAGCCAAGCACTTATTCTACTGAGCTATCTCCCTGGCCCTCCCTTTTTTTTTAAATCACTTTTTTTTTTTTTGAACCAGGGATTGAACTCAAACCCTTGTGCTTGCCAGGGAAGCACTTAATGTATTTAGTACAGGGTCTACAGGGTCTCACTACACAGATCAGACTCATAGTGATCCTCCTGTTTTCAGCCTCCCAAGCGCTGGGATTACAGGCAGACCACCATGCCCAGTCTCATTGCTCACTTGATGCAGAAGCTAGAGGGCCTGCAGCTGATAGATATGCTAATACTATATTGAAGACTTGCAAGCAGCAAAGATGAGGGGTGGCCCTGGGCAGGGCTGGAGGTCAGTGGGTGAGCAGGACAATGCCATGGGCAGTGGTGACTGAACCTGGAAACCTAGGACCTGCTGTACCTGTGGCACTGGACAAGGCATGCACCAGGAGACTCCAGCCTCCACCAGGTAGTTTTGAGCCTACAGCCTGCAACAGTCCCTTGCTAGGCTGCCCACAGGGCTGTTCCCATTCTTCTGTCCTCTCCAGAACTCATGGGCTTCAGATCTTGCTGGGTTTCCTTCTTCTAGGACTGAAGCTCAAATGTGCCAAAATGGGCACTGTTGCTTCACTGAGAACCTCCCAATCCTGGTGTAGTTCCCCTTCTCTTTATTAGTGACCCAGGACTGGGCCATTAGGCTGAGGTGTGGAGTGGCTCCTGGCCTAGAGAACAGGGGACTGCTAAGGACCTCCAGAATATTCCTCTTCCTAAAGGAAAACACTTAGGGCAACTAGACTCTGTCTGGAACTTTCAGTAACAGAATCCCCCAAACCCAACTACAAGTTACTAGTTGATAGCTGGTCTGAGCCTGCAAAGATAGGGTAGCATGGACATCCTATATGGCCACATGATAAATTGAGCCCTAGGGACTTGACCTATCCCTCGCAGGCTGAGGGCCAGCCTCTACTGTCCTTGGAGCTCACTGGACCCCCTACTCACACCTGTCCTTCACAAATAAACAGCCTGTTTTTTGCTTTAATGTATTTAGTACAGGATCTACAGGGTCTTACACAGATCAGACTTACAGTGATCCTTCCTCTCAGCCTCCCAAGTGCTGAGACTACATAGGCATGTGCCACCACATCCAGTCTCAATTGCCAGTCTCAGTGCACCCTGTGCATGGGGCTGGCACAGCATGCTGGGGATCAAACCCTGGGCCACTGCACTCTGCCTAAGCAGGAACTTTAGTCCACTGAGCTATGTGGCCAGCCCAACAGCCTGGTTAAAGCAAGGAGGCCTATTGTTTTGCAGAGGTGACTGAACTGAGGGTTTCTGTTCCATGCCATTTCCCCAGACCTGTTTTTTCTCTTTTAATGTATTTTGTGCAGTGTCTTACTGCACAGCTCAGACTTGTAGTGATCATTTTCAGCCTCCTCAGCACTGCAAATGCCAGGCCTGGACTTGGACCACTGGCTTAGCACAGTGCCAGGGATTGAACCCGTCCCTGCCCTTTGCCTAAGCAGGCATTTAGTCTGCTATCTTGCCAGCCATTTAAGTCACTTGCTTCCCAAGGGCTGAGATTATAGGTATGCATCATGCCTGGGTCGAGACTGGGTCTCAGCAAGTCTCAAACTTATGATCCTCTTGTGTTTGTGTCCCAAAATGCTGATCGAGTGCCACACCTGACTCAGACTTATTTATAGCTCAGAGGCTACCTGACATATCCTCTGGTTGGTGATGTCTTGAGACCACAGCCTAGGAACAAAAAGAGGGCTACCACTGCAGCATCATAGCCTTCCAGCCTGAGGCAAGATCTCCATGGGAAAGTATAAGTTCTCAGAAGTCCAAGCTAACCCCTCCTTCATAGGCCCTACCAAAACCCAAGGTTAAAGAAAAATCACAAATTCTCCTTTATTTTCTGAACAGAAAAACAGAACTACCCTATCTTGTTTCTCCCCAATGCTCAGGGAGCTAAGGAACCAGATATAACTTCAGGTGGCCTTTTGCTATCAGGGATGTTTAAAACTCACTTTCAGCTCATTTCACTCCACCGTGGATCTAGACTTCCTGGTTGCTAGTGTTTGCTGGGTAGAGCCCCAAGTGCAGGCTGGACAAAGCCCACAGCAATTCTGGCCAAGTACTCAGGACCTGGCAACGCCCTCTTGGTTACACACCAGGTTGGGTCCAGACACCTGGGTCTGAAGTCCTGGGCTCCACCTGGCTGGCCCCACCTTGGACTGATGCCATATCGGTACAAGGCCAAAGGCTCAGTCAGCTTGGTCTCTGACTCACAACAGCCACTGAACCTGCCTCTCATAAATTCAAGTCATCCACCCAAGGGAAGGAACCAAGGAGAGGGCCCAAGCTCAAGAGGCCTTCCTCCTGTGGCCCGCACTACTGCCCTCCCACTTAGAACAGAGTAGGGCCTAGAAGCTGATGAATTCAGTATGAGGCCACTTCTGTGAGAGCCCCCAAAACCACATACACCAGGCTGTGCCACTCATTCAACAGCCAGATTGGTGCCAACTGCAGCACCATCAACGTAAGAGTGAGGACTGTTTAGAAAGGAGTTTCAGCCAGTCACCAGAGCTGGCTGGAGCAGAGATGCTACTCCTCCCAGCACACTGCCCCCTCCAACACCCCCAGGTTCCAGCCTTAAAAAAAACCAACACTCTGTTAATGAGTTTTTAAATTGTTTTTTTTTTTTTTTTTTTTGCAGTACCAGGGAT
>NW_004524594.1:22594902-22618308 GCF_000260255.1 Octodon degus | reverse complement strand
GAGATGACGGCACTGCCGCCCAGCTTCTCTGCCAGTGTGCAGCGGTCCTTGACCTCTTCGTAGCAATTTGCCTGTAATTCGTGCTTGATCCCTGTGGGGAAAAAAGAAGGGTTTCTGTGAGCAGAAAACACGGGTGAGGAATTTCTGTGGCTGGGAAGGAGCCATCACAGCAGATGAAAGGGTACTATGTTCCACCCAGTGGGCCAAGAAGACAGGAGTGGGGCCCTCTCCCAAGTTGTTCATTCCTCTCTGCAGCCAAAGCTGGTGCAGAGAGGCACGAGGAAACACCAACACTGGCCCTTACCTGTCAGCTTCTTTTTGATGGCATCCTTGGAACTGGCATAGATCATTTTGCTCTTAAGGGGTGCACACTCAGGGGCCCTGGAGACAAAAACAGGAAAACTTGTAGCAATTCCCCTGAGGCACCAACTTCAAGAAACCCTCAAGCTGGCCTCTGTCTTGGAGTTTCATCAACTTCCCCATTAACATGTATTTTGTTATAACATTCACCCCATTTCCAAAACCCCACCTCTAGCCAACCAGGACTTCTGTAAAACTTCCCTGCTGAGAATGGGGGCAGGTGACAGAATTGCCTGAATGAGCAGCTCACCAAAAGATAAACACCAGATCTTCCTTCTTGCTCTCCTTGGTCTCATAGGTTGCATCATAGAGGGCATAGCGACAGTCCTTGTCTGGCAGCATCTTGACAAAGGTAGCATAGGGGTCGTCCACAGTCTGGCCCACATCCCCCACCAGAATCTCCTTGCCCTCCCCCAGGATGATGTTCTTCTTGTCCTCACTCAGGCAAAAAAGCACCGCCTTCTTGCGCTTCTTCACTTCCTCTGGTGTTGAGGACTTGCGCACCTTCATGTCATTGAATACCTTGATGACACCATCAGAGACAGCCACACCAGAGGCCTAAAGGGCAAGCCAGATACATGTTGTGAGGAAACAGATTCTGGAAACTGCCTCTTTAGTCAGTTCCTCTCCATTTTGAGGAGATCTCAATCCAGATGCCAAAAAGTATAGCCCTTATCCCAAGGGATCACTAATTTCCTTACCAAAGCAAATCACTACTTTTCCACCCAAGCCACTGTCAAAAGACCTGACAGAACACAACCCCAGCGGAGCAGCTACAAAAGAAACTTGCTATAAATTATGTAGTTCAACATCCTCCCTCCCCGATTTTACAGGTTAGAAACCAGAGAATTACGAAAAGCAAAGCATTGGCTGACCAGTGAACTCAGAATTAAAAGAATCCGTGAACTACTGATTTGGTTCTTCACAGTACTCAAATCTCAGCTTTAGGACAAAAAGTACAAGCTTAAAACTTCACAGATGGGAAAGGACCAACACTCGGCAATCTCTTCAGGGAAGAAGCAACCAGGACCCACAATGCTAGCTGCGACACTAAAAGGTGCCAATAGGTCCACAAAGCCAGTCAGAACTGTAACATCATGTAGATGTTACACAAACGACCCTCTTCTTCGCTGGACTATTCTCTACCCTCTAAGAGTAGTGTAGTGTAGCATCTCAAAGGTTGCTGACAGAAATTATCAGGTCAAATACTAATGGCCAAAATCCTCGCGCCCTCTTGAAACATCTACTTGTATCGTGCTTGGAGAAGCCCTAGCCAGAAGGACTGTCCATGGCGAAATCCGCCCCCCCCCAGCTGCAGAGGAAGCAGGACACGTGACCCGACCGCTTCCGGAGTGGGCGGAGAAAAGATGTGCGAGCTCGGCCCCCTCCCCAAGAGAAAAACCCATACCCAAGAGGTTACCGCATCTTCAACGCCCAGACGGGCAAGATCGGTTTATCAGCTCCAGGCGGTAGCCTGAGCAACTTACAAAAGCATCAGTTCTCCATGCCTTCGGGCTCAACACAGGGAACAGAATGGCTTCCAGTGCCCGCTTGGGTCACTTCCCTAAACTCGGCTCCACCCGCAGGCCCTATCCGGGAAAGCCGAAACACAGCTTGTCCTGAGCTATGACTCTGGTGGCTAGGCCTAAACGTGTGCGCACGCGCCGGCCGAGGTGCGGTTCAGCCTAGCCCGGGGTATGGGCAAGAACCCAGCTCGCTAGCGACCGAGCACAGCTACGGCTTCTGCGGGGTTCACTCCGTGCCTTCCGGTACAAACTCTTAACCACAGGAGCCAGTGTCCCAAACAAGACTCGGTCTTCGCAGCATCCTTCTAGCTGCACCGCCCCCGCCCCTGACGGGCGTCCGCATCCCAGCCACCTGTTCTCTAGACCGACGCGTCTCCTGCCTAGGGAGGGTGACTCGGAGAAAAGAACAGCCTTTGGGTGGGGCGCGCGCGCCGAGGCCTCTCGCGGGCTTTTCTTTCGCAGCCTTGAGTCTGGTTTGGATGCCACGTGCTCCACTCAAGCGCGCACCCTCAAGAACGTCGCGCGACGCCGGCTGCTCCGCGAGGGGCGCGCGCCCGCGTGCCCTGGACCCCTCCCCCACGGTCGGTGTCCGCGCGGGCGCACCAGCGGGGTGGGGGAGGGGAGCCCAGGGGGCGCGCGAGCGACATCCAAAAGCCTACTCTTCTCCGTGCCCACGGGCGCGCACGCGCGGCCCAGCACCACCCGCCGCTCGGTAGGAGACCCTCACCCTGCCCCGGGCGCTGGGGGAGGGGGTGCCGACCTCTACCCTGATGCCCCAAGGGTGCAAACGACAGACCCACTGCCAATCCCTTCGGGCGCCTTAGCAAACCGCTCACCATGTTTCCGGAAGCGAAAGAGAGACTGCAAAAAGAGATGAAGAAGACAAGAGGCGCCGCAGCTGCTGCCGGGACCCGACTGAACACGGCCTCTCCCGGCCCCTTCCGTTTAGTACGAGCCGCACAATGAGGGGCGGGGCGGGCTTCCGGCACTCCCCGCGCGGCCGATGGGAAATGAAGTCCGAGGGTCCTGCGCCGTCGTCTGGCTCGCTGAGTAACTGTCCGACGTGTTGTCTGCTTCTCGGCTTCGCAGTGTGTGCTGGGAAATGTAGGCCAAGACAACAGTAGGGCGGGAATATAGAGCGCAGAATGAGCTCATTGGAGGAATTTCCCAGGGAAGGCTTTGAGCTGAGCAATAGGCCCTGAGCTCCTTAAAAATGACCCGAAAAGGATCTCGGACTAAGCGGTTCTTTATTCCAGGGAGAAAAGATCGTCGTTAGGCCTGTGTGGCGCTTTCTAGATACCTTCGTTTGAAATCTCTTAGTGGACTAGGATTTTGCCTTTTTGCATCGAAGCAACTTCATTGGCCTGAAATCTGGTCTTAAGGCAGGGAATTGCAAATCTAAAGGGTCTTCATTTTTCAGCATCTTCCATGTGCAGAGCCTCTTTAAAGGTCATAAGTAACTTCGGCAAAATAAGAATAAGAGAGGAAAACAGGAGGAAAGGCTATAAGGGGATAGTTGTGAGGAAAGTATTATTAGACAATAAAGGGGGAAGGGCGGGGGTTTGTGCATTCACAACTTCTTTATGAGCCTTTTACCAGGCAGTGAAAAGAGGAACTAGAGACTAAGCTGGATTTGAATTTAAGTTGATAGGTTTATGGACTTTGTTTTTTTGAGACAGGGTCTCGCTACGTATTTCAGGCTGGCCTGGATTCGCTATGTAGTGACCACGACGATCCTCCTGCCTCAGCCTCCTGAGTGCTCTACCATGCCTGGGTGGTTTGTGGTTATTTAATATTCTCATAAACTGTGAGAGCATAAGCCTAAAATAAACTGGAGTGGGAGGCTCCAACAAGATTTTGTTGGCTTAGAACAATGACCATGGCCTCACACTTCTCTTGCAGGAAGAGAAGGCAAGGTCGCCAACAAGTCTGAAGCCCAACAGAACCAGAGGCCTTGATGGCATAAGCAGAATAAAGGATGTAAATACAGAGATACCCAGGAATGGGGTACCTCACAGAGCATGCCGGGGGTTGTAGTCACGGACATCCACCACACCACCCACCGGCAGAGCTCTGGGACCTCCAGGTGGAGACTGAAGCTTGACCGCCCCCCCTCCCCGCCTTCCCCGAGCGCCCTTGGCTGAAGAGGCTAGCTCCACCTTTTTTGAGCTTCGCAGTTCCCAGAGTAACAACCAGGCGGGGGGGGGGGGGGGGGGCTTTACAGTTACCGTGGTGACGCGCTCCGCCCGCCCCCGGCCGCCTGATGGCCTAGATGTCCTTATTAGGACAAGAGACTAGAGGGGGCGGAGCCAACCCGAACACCCGCTTCAGGCTCCTTATAAGGCCGCGTTGGGAGGGAGGCGGGAACACAGAATCGGCTGAAGATGCAAGGCTGTAGGCTACGTTTAGTGTGAAGGGGCGGGCCTGGCGCTCCAGTACGGGCTCTGGCCTCCGAGGCGCGAGATCTGCACTTCTGACTCTCAGCATTAATAGCTAGAGGCCGGCGGGGAGTAGGGTGGGGGAATGCACCAGCCCTGTACCCCTCAACCTGGGATTTGTTTGCAAAATTTTCAGTCAAGGGAAGGGGAGATAGCTCAGAGGCTTAAGTGCCTGCCTGGCAAACGCAAGGTCCTCAGTTTGATCCCCGGTACCCAAAACGCCCCCGAAGTTATCAGTCTCTCTGAGGGCCCCCACTTTCAAAATCTGTCCTATTTACCAGCCGCTCCCCAGGATTCAGCCACATACCTAACAGGGCTCCCCACCTCGCAGGACGCCCTGCTCGTTCTTACAAGTTTTACTCATCTGTTCTTCTACCCAGTCCGTCTAGCTTGGCCCTTCTGTGAGCATCCTCACTTTGCGCCCCCAGCCTGCCCCTCTTCGTTTTTCTCCCTTTCCCCGTGTCCTACCGATAGGGACCACCGTTTCCTCCGAGATCCTTCAGCTTCTCCAATCTTATCTTTGTGTCCTCATCTCCAGCCAGCCCTTCTTGTTTGTCTCTCTCACAGATATACTTGCATTTATTTGTCGTCTCATCTCCTGTACCTCACCATCCGACTGTTCTCAAGTTATCTATATCAAGCGTTCTTTGCATGGATGATGCTGAAATTGATAGTCTTATGAATAATGGAATTGCCAGTTTCACTTTTTGTTAAGTTCCGCCCCAGACAGCCCTCCTCGTCGCAGGAGGCGCTGTCCGCTTTCCTATCGCCTGCCACAGAGATGGATGCACCCGCTTCGAATCTGGTGTGGGAGGAAGAGGCAGGTCAAGGCTCCAACCTGGGTCTAAGAGGCTGATCCGGACCTGGGGGAGTGTAGCCCCAGGCTTGTAGATACTGCTCTTGTAGCTGTCAGAGTAGTACAGGGAGGAACAATCAGAGTTCCTCTGGGAGCAGTTGATTGGGAAGGTCCTTTCCAGTGCCGGCGGATCCGCTCTGGGGTTCATGGCGGCGCCAGTCCACCTGGGCCGGAAACGCCCGCTACCGGTTTGCCCCAACCCGCTCTTTGTACGCTGGCTGACCGAGTGGCGGGATGCGGCGGCCAGCAGGGGGCGCCGCACGCGCTTCGTGTTTCAAAAGGTGGGTCCCAAACTGGGTCAGCTGGGGTCAAGTGTTGGCTGAGCCAGGCCACCTGCCCTGCCCTCACCGAGCTCCCTACATCTGCCAGGCACTGCGCTCCCTTCGGCGCTACCCGCTGCCCCTGCGCAGCGGGAAGGAAGCTAAGATCCTCCAGCACTTCGGAGACGGGCTCTGCCGAATGCTGGACGAGCGATTACAGCAGCACCAAGCATCGGGTGGTGAGCACCTTTGCAGGAATGGGGATGATCCCCTGCCTCCTCGAGGTGCAGCCTTTGTGTACACCTTAGATACCTTAGCTTTAAGTTAGTACTCCGGTACTAGTTAGTGTTTAATCTGGGGCTGATGGTTGATGCACTCCATCTCCTGGTTCACATATGTGAGCAGATGCATCTGAGATTGCCCACGCCTGCCAGATTACACCAGGTTGACTTTCTTCTGCTCTCAGGTGACCATGCTCCTGACTCACCATCTGGAGAGAAGAGCCCAGTCCAAGTAAAGTCATCTGCCCAAACCCAGGACTCTTGCATGCCAGTGAGAAAGGGCAAGGGGAGTGGAAAACAGTGGGAGTACTGGGAATAGGATTTTTTTGGTTTGAGGGATTTAGTGGGCTTGGAGCCAGATCTCTGTAGTGATTGACTTGTCCTCAGACAAGGTTTTAATTCAGTAAATGGGGATATGGGTAACACCTGTAGAGGAAGTGCCACAATTAAGCTACTTAAAGGGCCCAGCCCAATTAGTTTTGGATTGTTGTTACTCAGTGTTCTCCTATAGTGCCGGACAGACAACCCCAGCCTGTCCCTGCCCTGCAAGTATCCACTGTCTCATGCTGGATTTGCATGGAGTTATTCCACCATCTGGCTTGTTTTCTTGATAAGGAAAGTGGGAAGCAAGTAAGGCTCGTGCCCAGGACATGCATCCTTCTGAAACTCAGTTGTCCTGGGAACTGACCTGACACTGACTGGCAGTATTTATATTCAGAATCTCTTTGTCCCTTTCAGGTTCCAGCCCAGCCCCAAGCAAGAGGCTCTAGTGGCTATTGGCCGGCGCGAAACTCAGGAGCTCGCGTAGTCCTGCTGCAGCTCTACTGGGAGCACCTGGTCAGTGGCTGGCCATGCCAGGAGTGTTGGGAGAGGCAGTGGGGTGAGAGTGTCTGGCCAGGCAAGGTGGACAGAAATCATCCCAGCCATTGGTGCAGGGCCAGGAGCCTAGCACTGAACCTACCCTGTCATGTGTACCATGGTTGCAGGATCCTGATGGTCACAGCTTCCTAACCAAGGAGGAGCTGCTACAGAGGTGTGCCCAGAAGGACCCCAGGGTGAGCACTGAGGTAGGGACAGATAGAGCCTACCAGAGTGCCTTTGTGGCAATGAGAATTGGCATTGGGCCTAGTCTGACCCTTATGCCTGGAGTATAGGGACTTGTAGTATTAGGAGGTCTCTAAGAGTTTTCTCCCCTATCCACAGATAGCCCCTCTGAGTTCTCGACCCTGGCCAGCCCTTCGTTCTCTCCTGCATCGGAACCTGGTCCTCAGGACACACCAGCCAGCCAGGTGGGGCCAATTTCAGGGGACACAGTAGCCAGGGATGGGCCAGCATGCATGGCATTCTTAGTGGGCCCCTGAAGTAAGCCAGCAATTTCCAGACCTGATGCTGCTAGGATTGGAGAAGGCTGTTCCCCACTCCCTGTGACAGCCAATCTGTTGGAGTATCAGGAGGAGAAATTGAGATGGTAGGAGGATGGATGAGTGCCACCTTTAGAGCAGCAAAAAACCTTTGCCAAGGAGACAGCATTTAACATGACTTAAAGTTTGGCTCATAGAGGTATAGAAAGGTTGTTTCAGGGAGGAGAGAACAGCATGAGTAAAGGTCGGAGGAAGTACTTTGAGACATACACATTACAGACCTGAGAAATACTAGGCTAGTCCCGAGGAAACTGATCTGAGGGGCAGGAGAACAGGATAGAGGAGACTTGTTTGTACAGTGTTGCCAAGTGGCTGGTATTGTGGCCCATCTAACTGGTGGTAGTAGGAGAGCCTGCCAAGTATGAATGAAGAAGGGAGAGCTGTGTTCACCTTTTCCATCTCTCAGGTATTCGTTGACCCCAGAGGGCCTGGAGCTGGCCCAGAAGTTGGCTGAGTCAGAAGGCCTGAGCTTACTGAATGTGGGCACTGGGCCCAAGGAGCCCCCAGAGCAGGAGCCAGCATTGCCAGGAGCAGCTTTGGCTGAGCTGTGAGGAGCAAGGGGAAAGGTGGGGGAGAGGGGATGTCCAGCCCTGGGGGTTCTGGCCTCACAGCAATCTCCACCCACAGTGGCGCCAGTGAAGTGGGTGTACAGCAGCCACTGCTAGAGTTGGGGCCTGCAGAGTACAAGGTGGTGTTGTGTGTGGACACTGGAGAGACCAGGGGGTAAGTGAGGGAGAAGAGCTGTGAAGATAACCAGAGGATCCTTAAGGGAGGGGAGTACCTGCCTACCTTGACTTTGTTTATTTTATTTTTCTGTATTTTAGGGAAGGGTCTACAGGGTATTCAGGGTCTCACTACTAGATCTGACTTATAGTGATTCTCCTGTTTACAGCCTCCCTAGTGCTGGGATTACAAGCGCACCACCACTGTGCCCAGTCTGAATTGCTGTGTCAATGCGCCTTGGGGGCAGGGCCGGCAGGCAGGCCTGTGGATCAAACCCCAGCCCTCCACTGAGCTATTTGGCTGGCCCTCCACCTTGACTTTGGCCTCCTCCCTGCAATTTCAGGGTAGGACACAGGCCAGAGCTGCTCCGAGAGCTACAGCGGCTCCATGTGAACTATGTGGTGCGCAAGCTACACATTGGGGACTTTGTGTGGGTGGCACAGGAGACCAGGCCCAAAGACACAGGTAAAAGGATGTGGACGGCTGGCATTAAAGGCCAGGCCTAGTGGGTGAGGGCACACAAAACATCAGGACTCTTCTTGGCTTCTTGGCAGCAAGACCTGCAGAGTTAGTGCTGGATTACATTGTGGAACGCAAGCGGCTAGACGACTTGTGTAGCAGCATCATCGATGGCCGCTTCCGGGAACAGAAGGTCCCTTCACTGGCCCACTTCCACCTACCCTCTGCTCTGCCTGCTTCAGAGCTGCCTTGCAGGCCCTGGGGAGCCAAGGCACTGTCTGACCTCAGGCAGAACCCCCAGTGTCTCTAGCAAAGCCTCCCTTCAACCTGCTGCAGGCAGCCCCATTTCACATCCCCTCAGGCTGTCCTAGAGCACAGCAGAAAAACGGGATCTGAGCTGGGCAGAGGAGCTTCCTAAAGACCCCTTCTGTACCTAGCCCCTGGGGTCTTGGATAAATGAGGCCCAAATGTAATGCAGAGATTTGGCCTCCATTCCAGCTGCTGGGCTGATCCCACAATCAAGAGGCTATGAACAGGCCAAGGGAGGTCTGCAGGATGGGCTGCATGCAGATGCAGGGTTTTCCCACAAGAGTCAAAGCTTGAGGACAGGGATAGAGTGCCTCAGACAGGTGGATAGTCCAGTAAGGGTGAGAAGGCTAACGGGTGGGACCAGGGTCTGATTTTGAGTGGGGTACGTGGGCTCCCAGGCCTGATCCTGCCTCTGCTTCCCCAGTTCCGACTGAAGCGCTGTGGCCTGGGCCACCGGGTATACCTGGTGGAAGATCATGGCTCAGTCCACAACCTCAGCCTCCCTGAGAGCACACTGCTGCAGGCCGTCACCAACACCCAGGTGAGAGGTGAAGGCAGGGCCAAATTTGCTGGGCCTAGGAACTATGGTGGGGGCCAGGAGTCAGATGCTGCCCTAGGTCAACTTCCACAGGTCATCGATGGGTTCTTTGTAAAGCGAACAGCAGACCTTAAGGAGTCAGCGGCCTACCTTGCCCTTTTGACACGGGGTCTAGAGAGACTTTACCAGGTGAGCAGATCTACCTGTTTGGCCTTGTCCCTTACCTGGGTCCTTGCTTTCCTAAGGGAGGTGAGATGGGTGAGATTCCCCCATTGGTTGGTCTATTGACCCTTAGAACTTCATCCTGGCCTCAGTCCCCTCTTTCCTCAGGACCACACCCTATGCAGCCGCCCCTGGGGAACCCCAGTGTACCCTGAATCGGGAACCAGGCCCTCCCCAAACCCTCTCTGCTCACTCTTCACCTTTGGTGATTTCAACTCTGGAGCCATCAAGAATAAGGTACTGCCTCTGCCCAGACACCTTAGGTGGTCCATTCCCAGCCCAGCCCTGACACAAATCTCTCCCAACCCCAGGCCCAGTCTGTTCGGGAGGTGTTTGCCCGGCAGCTGATGCAGGTGGGCGGAGTGAGTGGGGAGAAGGCTGCAGCTGTGGTGGATCGATACAGCACCCCTGCTAGGTATGACCCAGTGGGGTCCCTTGAGGGTCCTTTCCCAATTCAGCTTAACCACTGCTTTTTGGGAGCAGGCCTGGCTCTGTGTGAAATAAATAGAAAGGCGGGCAGATCTGGCTGAACCCTGAGGAGGTTGGTGGGAGGAAGAAAATAGCCTTTCCTGCAGGAGGGAGGAAAACTTTCCACCTGGTGCAGCAGAGGCAGCTTCCTGGAGTGGGCTCCCTGGAATGGGCTCTGAACCACAGATTGGGGGAGCTTTTGGAGCCTTTACTGGTCTGCCCCAGTGTTGCCCAGAAGCAAGGGCAGACAGGATGAAGCAAGGTCTCAGACTCAGGAAGTATGCAGCATCCTGACCCTTCTGTCCCAGGCTCACCCCTCCTGCCTCAGCTCACATGGTGCTGGCCCAGATGGTCAGCCACTGTATTCCCTACTCCCAGCCTCCTGGCCGCTTATGATGCCTGTGCCACCCCCAAGGAGCAGGAGATGCTGCTGAGCACCATCAAGTGTGGGCGTCTGCAGAGGTGAGGACAAGAGAAAATCTGAAGCGGGTGGTGGGGGCCGGGCTGCCCTAGGACCTGGGCCAACCTTCACCTGCCTTGTTCTTGTAGGAATCTGGGGCCAGCTCTAAGCAGGACCTTGTCCCAGCTCTACTGCAGCTATGCCCCCCTGACCTGAGCTATGCTACAAATGGATCCTAGCCCTCTAAACCTCCCCATCCAGGCTAGCCAGCCTCTTAACCAGGACTTTTTTGGGGGAACCACAATAAAAATCCAAATATTTTCAGCCTTTTGTGTTCTGGAAGGGATGTCAGGCTTCAAGGGCCTTGTGAAATATCTGTACAGAGAGAAGAGACCATATGGTCTCTAGTATTTCTGTTTGCTTGCAGTGCGTGCTGGGGATTGATTCCAGGGTCTCATATGTGCTAGGCAAATGCTTTACTACTACACTGTACCCCCAGCCTGTCCAAGCAGTGTGATGGTGCACACCTGTAATCTCATTACTCTAGAGGCTGAGGCAGGTGGATCTCCATCATGCATTCAAGGCCATCCTGGGCTATAAAGTAATTTCAAGGCCAGCCTGATAGTGAGACCCTGTCTCAAACAAAGCAGGTACCTGGTCAGGGAGGTAGAGGCAATGGGTCCTGATAGTCTTGGATCTCCCCACCCCCAGTACTGGAGATTGAACCCAGTACCTTTGCACAAGCTGTATTTTTAGCCCTTTGTTTCATTTATTTTTTGTTGTGTTTTATTTTTTGACACAAAGTCTGTGTAGGGGCCGGGGAGATGGCTCAGTGGAATAAGCGCTTCCCTGGCAAGCGCAAGGACCTGAGTTCAATCCCCGGTTCCACCAAAAAAAAAAGTCTGTGTAGCCCAGGCTGACTTCAAACATTTGGTAATCCTCCTGGCTCAGCCTTCCAAGTGCTGGGATTATAGGCGTGCACCACCAGGTCCAACCCACATTTGTTTTTAAAAAATATTTTATTTATTTATTTATTTGGTACAGGCTTTCACTATCAGCTCTGATGTGTAGTGATCCTTGTATCTCAGCCTTCCCAGTGCCAAGATGTGCACCACCATGCCCAGTTTTGGACTGGAACAGGCACTCCCTGTGTTCTAGAGATCAAACCCAGGTCCTTGTGCTTGCCAGGCAGGCACTTAAACCACCAAGCTATCTCCTAGCCCCCATTAAAATAATAATAATTTTGAGATTAGATCTGAGTTGCTCAGGGGCTTTGTGATCCTCCTATCTCAGCCTTCCAGAGCACTGGAATTATGGGTATGGGCCACCATGCCTTTTTTTTTTTTTTTTTTTTTGGTGGAACCAGGGATTGAACTCAGGCCCTTGCACTTACCAGGGAAGTGCTTATTCTACTGAGCCATCTCGCTGGTCCCGCCATCTCCCTGGCCCCCATGCCTAGTTTTTGAACTACTTTATTCATATAATTTGGATGGTCCTTGATCAAATATGATTTCTGTTCTTAAAGAGATTTTATACCTTGGAAAGGAAAACCTGGAAAAGCATTCACAGTCTCCTTGTCTATCAGGCCCAGGCAGCTAAGTAGAGCTTCAATTGTGAACTTCGAGGCAGAGCTAGGACTGGAAGCCTGGGGCTTCTGGCACTGTCTCTAGCAGGGGTTTCTTGGGCCTCTTGCCAACCAGTCACACCCAAAGCTTGGCATACCTCATCACTTCCTGTCTGAAGTCTGGTACATAGCTCCCATCAGTGGAGGCCCCTCATCCTGAACACGTCCCCCATCCCCATTCCACAGGATTTAGCTTGCTTCCCACAAGCCCAGCCCTTCCCCAAGCTGAGGTTACCCGTCCACCTCAGCCACCAGGAGGCTTCTTTCTCCCTTTATTTGCCTTTCTCTTTCTTCCCTTCACAACATTTTCCCTTTTATCAAAACAGTCATCCCTGCCCCCCAGGCTCCTTGGCTACAGGGGACAGTGCAGAGGGTCCCCTCTCAGAAAGTATAGGCCCCCACGAAGATGGTGAGTCTCAGTACAGAGCTGGCCCGGTAGCTCATGAGGGAGTTCAAGGTGACCATCTCCAGGTCCAGCACGTACTCCCGGGGGCCTGTCACTGGCCGGGCGAGGACCAGCATGGCGCTGACATTGTTGATTTGCTGCAGGGCACAGTGGGTAGAAGGATATAGAGACTGTGTTAGCCTATGTGCCACAAGTCTGCCCTACCATCACTTCCCTATCCTGTGGCTGTGTGATATGTGTGATAGGGAAACAGCCTTAGGTAGGTGTGATTCAAACCATCATCTGGCTTTTTTTTTGATGGAACTTGGGATTGAACTGAGGCCCTTGTGCTTGCCAGGCAAGTGCTTATTCTACTGAGCCATCACCCTGCCCTGCCCCCCCCCCGCCTTTTTTTTTGAGACAGCATCTTACTCTAGCTCAGGCTGGCCTTGTACTCACTATGTAGCCCCGGATGGCAAAGAACTTGCAGCAATCCTGCCTCAGCTTCCCAAATGCTGGGATTACAGGTGTGTACCACCCTGCCTGGCTTCTCATCCAGCTCTTTGATGATACTCTGGAGATTTTCCTGTCCTGCGCCCAGGTCCTGCCCTCAGAGATCTGTCACTGGTGTTATCCTCATTTCTCGCTAGTGTGTGTTACTTTGTTTAACTGGAGTTAACTGATTCAAGGCTAAGTGTTATTTGGGGATGGCAGGGATTTGGCTTCAAAGCATTCAATGTCAAAAAAACAAGCTCAGATGCTACAGACATCCAAGAATACAGCATGGGGACCTCAAGACTGATACCCTTGCTCTCCTCAGTGTGAGCCACATCTGGGCCCTTTACTCACAGCTTGCCAGCAGAACTAGCTTCTCTCACCAGGGTTCCTGCACTTACACCATTACCTGTTTTATGGATCAACAAACTGACGTCAGATAGAGAAAACCAGTACCAGACTTCAAACCCCAATGATGCAGGGCTTGTCACTTAACATCAACTGTTTATACCCTGGCAAATAGAATACTACCTCTCCACCCCACTTCCCATAGAAACCCTGCCTCTGGGGGTGGGGCTTTAAAAGGGGCCAGGCTGAGTGGCAAGGATCTCATTAGGGTTCCAAGAATTTCATTTTATGTATTTGGTACAGGATCTCACTATGCAGCTCAGCAGCTCAGACTCGTAGTGATCCTCCTGGTTTCAGCCTCCTGGTCTCGGTGACTGGCTCAGTGCACCATACTACTGGGGATCAAACACTGGTCCCTGTGCTTGCCTAAGCAGGCATTCAGTCCATTGAGCTATCTCACCGGCCCTGTAGGAATTTCATTTTATTTATTTATTTATTTTTTTTTATTTGTGTGTGTGTGTGTGTGTGTGTGTGTGTGTGTGGCCAGCTCAGCCCACCAGGGGGCGGGCTGGCTGGCATGTGGTGCTGGGGGATTGAACCGTGGTCCCTGGGCTTTGCTAAGCTTGTTCTAAGTAGGTGCTTTAGACCACTGAGCCATCTCACCAGCCCCAAGGAATTTCATTTTAGATCATGCGTGTCAGCTGAGAGGAGTGGGGGAGGGTCTTACCCTAATGTAGAAGTCCCCCTGTGAATTTCCGGCACGTATCTGAAAGGCATTGTAGGCCCCAGGGTAGACAGAGGTGGCTTGGATCTGGAATACATCAGCAGGCACACTGCGCTCCGAAGTGATGCTCATATAGCGGTGCACAATGGATGAGGGCTGCTCCCGGCACAGAGGGTTGGAGGCAGGACAGAGACAGCGGCTAGGGACCCCCAAATAGGAAACAATAATGAGTGTCTACCTGACCCGTCCCCCTAAAGAGGGAACCCCAAAAGGATCCTCCCGCTCCTGCTGCAAGAATACAACTCCCATCACCCAGCAGGGCACTTGCCAACACATTTAGGCATGAGTCTATTCATATAGCCCTATAGGAGTTGTATTGTAGGGGAGCCTGGTTTGCATTAACTCACTTGTCAGACACCTGAACGTAGGGCTCCACACAGCGGTTGGTATCCACGCAGCGGTAGCCCCCATGGAAGTTGACACAGGTTTGGGCCTCAGAGCACTGGTGTGCACCCGACTCACACTCATCAATGTCTGTGCCAGGGGAAAGGGGCTGGAATCTAGGGTGTCAGGTCAACAGCCCCTGACATCACCCTGCCTGACCCATCCAGGCAACCAGTACCTTGGCAGAGACGCGTGGCCAACAGCTGGTAGCCCTGAGGGCAGTGGCAGGAGAAGCGACCTGGCTCGTTGACACAGCGATACTGGCAGAGATAACTGGAGTAGCTGCACTCATCGATATCTGAGGGAGGGTGGGGATGAGGACCCTGGGCCATCCTTACAATTGGATCCCACAAACGTTTATTGAGAGCCCAGCCCCATGTAAGGCTGAATACAGGAAGAGAGAAAGGGATGAGACTAGCTCTGCAAAGCTCAGGTCGGGGGATATAGGGTTCTAAGAAACATCTGAGGGGTGGGGTGTAGTGCAGTGGAAGAGTGCCTAGCATGCACAAGGCCTTGGGTTCAATCTCTAGCACTGCCCAATAAATAGAAAGGTAGATCTCCCCAAACTCCCCTGGTCATAGATGTCTGTCTTTGCCCCAAGACTGTAAGAGTTAAAACACTAGAAGTTAGGTGTGGTGGTGCACGCCTCTAATACCAGCACGTGGGAGAGGCTGAGGAAGGTACTGGGAGTGTGAGTCCAGTTTGGGCTACAGAGCAAGACCTTGTCTCAAAAATCCAAAATAATAATTATAATAGGGTCAGGGATATAGCTCAGTAGCTCAGTGCCTGCCTGGCAAGCTCAAGGTCCTGAGTTCAATTCCAGGTACTCCCCAAAAACCCAAAAATTATAAACTAGAAATCTAGAGACTTGGGAGTGAGTCCTACTGACTGATTTTGGGGAACCTCAGTTTTCCTGCCAATAAAATAGGTTAGATTATATGAGTCCTGTGTTTCAGTGACTTGACCAGTTCCTGCACCCCACAATCATTCCAAGCACCCAGACACCTCATGCCAACATGAGTAAGATGCTGTTTGTTTTACTTTATCCTCTCTTGTGCTACCAGGCACCCACACGGCTCTAGTCTGCACAGCATCATCACATAGAGTGTGTGTCAGGTGACATGGGGGAAGCACTGGATCAAGGACCATCTTATCCTTGCTATGAACACAGAGGCAAGGCACTTTATCTTCTGAGTGGAAGGATAAAAGGCACCATTTACCTAGAACCTCATGCTTATTTTTTATAATCCTTGTAACCCATAAAGAGATGCCTATGTCTTCATTTAACAGAGGAAGGAAAAATATTACGCCTATCTTCCTAGGATTCTTGCCAGGATTAGCAAGTCCGAGTATATAAGGGAAATGCCCTGCATGGGGCCTATTCTCAATGAATCATTCATTTTAGCTACTTCAGACTTAAGCCTTTCAGTGTCCTTCAGCCTCGAGACGACCCATTTTACAAAAGAAATACCCTTAGAGAAGAGCAACTCTTGCTAGAGCAGGATTTGAATGCAGGTTGGTCAAAAATCCAGTAAGAATGTTATCCTTAAAAAAGGTGGGGGGCAGGGAGATGGCTCAGTAGAATAAGTATTTGCAAGAGCAAGGGCCTGAGTTCAATCCCCAGTTCCACCAAAAAAAAAAAAAAAAAAAAAGGAATGTCATCCTTCTCTGTCTCCCAAGTGAGCTGCAGTAGAGACCCAACTATGCCGTCATGCCAGGGTGGGAGTGCTCAGCAATGAGCCCAGAATGGATTATGTGACAGGTACAGTGGTGCAGACAGAGGTGGGACATGAAGGAAATGAAGGACTCTGTGGCCTGAAGCAGGGCCTGAGGAGACCAATGCAGGAGCCCAAGGCCGCAGAGGTGCTCTCACCGCTGCAGGAAAAGCCATCCCGGTGTAGCTCATAGCCCTGGTTGCAGCGACACAGGAAGGTCCCATAGGAATTGAAGCAGCGCTGCTCACATGGGGCCCCCATGTCACACTCATTCACATCTAGGGGTAGAGGAAAAAATGGAAAAGCGGAAGAACACTAGAACCAAACTGCACCTGAAAGGGAGCCTCCCACCTTCTCCACCACCACCATTTCCCTGCCCAGAACCAGGAATCTGGCCCAGCCCAGCCTCACCCACACAGGACCGGTTGTTGGGCCCCAGCTGGAAGCCCGGCTCGCACTGACAGCGGAAGGAGCCAGGAAGGTTCACACAGCGGTGCTGGCAGTATCGGTAGCGGCACTCATCTATGTCTGGGAAAGAAGCAAGGGAAAGAGGGTAGAGCAGAGGTCAGGTGGGATCTTAGCTGGTGGAACTCAAGGCCTTGGCATTCATGGTCCTGTCTTTGTCTAGGGAGCAGGACAGGGCCAGGACCACATCAACAAGGACAGCCCCCCATGACAGCCTTTTATATTTTATGATGACAAGAGGACACAGGTAGCAGGGGACTAGGGTAAAGCCCAGAGGTAGGGTAGAATAGAGGTCTGGTACTAGGTCAAGAGCTAGGCTGGAGGTACAGAGCAAGGCCTGGAGAGGTCACTCCTTGGACTTACCCACACACTCGGGCCCAATCTTGCGATAGCCATCAGGGCAGGTGCACTGGTAGGAGCCAGGCAGGTTATGGCAGTCCTGGCTGGGGCGACAGTCGTGCAAGGCCTGGGCACACTCATCCACATCTGTGAGAGATACTACTCAGCCCCTGCCTGTAATCCCACACCAGCAAACAGGACAGATACCTCAATTTGGGAGGGTACCACAGGCCAGATACCAATTCACATGGATGCATGGATGATTGGTACCCCAAAATGTAAACATGTAAATTAGATCCCCTCAACACAAATGACAATCCACCAGCCTGAACCAACTGGAAGGCTACCCCAAAACTATGACAGCTCATGTTGGGGGCACTGGAATCCACCCTGGGGGCTGGGGAGATGGCTTAGTAGAATAAGCGCTTGCCTGGCAAGCACAAGGGCCTGAGTTCAATCCCTGGTTCCACCACAAAAAAAAAAAAAAAAAAAAAAAAAGGAAAACACCCTGGCCTTTTGGTTTGGAAGGGGGCATCTGAATGAGGGTTGAGGATGTTACCCTGAGGAGCTAGTGGCTTTGAACAAGGAAGAATTATGAGGTCTAAATTTTAAGATTCTTGGTAAGAGAAAATCTGGGTGCCCAAGCAGCTCCACTTACCCACACAGCTCTCCTGTTGGTCGGGTTCATAGCCTGGTGGGCAGGTGTTGGGGTGTTGAGCAGGGGGCACTGGTGGAGGGGGTCCCTCGCCATGCAGGTCATTGATGACAGCAGCTGAGCGTGGTAGGCACAAGTAGCCCCCATAGTGATTGATGCATTTCATTTCTCCCTTGCAGGCCTCGGGGATGGTCAGGCACTCGTTGACATCTGCAGAGAAGGGTCTGCTAGGCATGGCCAGTCTCCTGGACTGGCCCTAGAGGGAAAGGGGTCAGCAATCCTGTTTGGCCTTCTCTAAACTGTCAGATTGGTTAAGGTCTAGCTTGTATTCTAAGTTAAGGCTGCCTTCCCAGGACCCCTTCCTCCAGGCTCTCCCAGGGCTGGACGGGGGATAGCTGTTCCCACAGTTTCCCCCATTTTCCTGCCTCCAAGTGGGTCTCTATCCCTCCTCACTGTCCCCAGGATCTAAATTAGCCCAGGCAGGATTGGCAGGCCTGCTGACCCACCCCTGTGGACACTGCCCTCCCACACTGCAGTGGGACAAAGAGCTAAACAGAAGAGTGGTTCACACTAACAGTATACACAACCCAGCTCTCCTCTGAGCAGTGCCCAGTTGCTCTCTTGCCTATTGGGGGTAGAGGCGAACTTCCTGGGTTTCTTGGAGGGAGGAGCCACCACTCAGAGCCATCCCCAGAGAACCAGAGTTGGCCTGGACCCAGCAGATCTACAGCTTAAGGAGTCTGGGGCATCCTTGGGAAGCAAGAAAACTTCCTGGTTCCTGGGGGTCCCGGAGGCACACTCACCCCGGCAGTGCTGGCTGTCTGGGTCCCACTCATAGCCATCTGTGCATTCCTGGGAGGGAACCAGAGGTGGCCAGTGATCGCCCCACCTTTCCTCTCCCTGGCCAGGCCAAGACCAGGACCTGAGCTCCTTCACCCTCCCTCCTGGCCTGCTCCGCACAATGGCCCCCTGCGGTTCCACCCACCAGGGGAGGGGAGAAACTTCCCCAGCAGTGGCAGCTCCAGAGTTTTGGTCTCTATCCCTGCTGATCTAGTCCCAGGCCAGCAGCCCCATGGTCCCTACCGTGTAGCTGTCCGGCTCCTCGGAATCCTGGGGATAGGCTGCCCCCAAGAGCAACAACAGCAGGGCCCAGAGCTGTAGAGACCCGGGGAAGCAGAAGGCGAAGGGGAGCATCCTGGGGCTGAGAGATGGTGGGCAGGGCTCAGGGGTCTCTGCCATGGGACCACCTATTCCCTGTTTCAGCCCCAGCCCCAGCTGTCTTCTCTCAGGATCGTATTTTAGCCTGGGAGCCTCCCAGACTGGGGGCTGAGTCCTCTCGCGGGCCCACTGGCCGGGGCCGCCCCGCCCCCGCCCGGTCCCGCAGCCGTGGTGCGGGCCGAGGAGCTCAGGCCTCTGGGTCTGCGTTGCGCGTCTTGGCCAACTCGGCCCCGCACCCTCCCCCCACGCACGGCCCCAAGGGCTCACTTGGGCCAGCGGCGCCCGGCTGCTCGGCTGATTCTGGCAGTGCCTGCGGGCACACGGACAGGCTGACCGCGCAGCTCCCTGGACGCGCGGCCCCAGGAAGCGCCCCCCGCCCGCCCGCCCGCCGCTGCGCGGCCCACCCCTGCGCTTCTGCCCGCCCTTCGGCGGATTCCTGAGCCCGCGCCAGGGGGAGGGACCCCGACCCCTGCTTCTCCGCCCCTGGCTGGCCGCAGGCCCCCTCCCGGTCCCCCGCGGCGCCTCCAGCAGCTGCCTCTCGGAACCTGGCCAGAGGCCCCCTGTGCGGGGTACTGGGGTCATCAACCTGATGCCAGACCCCCCAGAGTTACCTGGGGACTCCAGACCCCGGCGAAAAATGTTATCCTGCGCACCTAGACTCTACCCAACCTGCACCCCAGAGTTTCATCCTGTTCACCCACACCCTTAATCTTGTGAAGCACTCTGGATTCGGGCGCCTCCCCGAGTATACCGGGCACCTAGAGCCCCTTTTATACCTAGGGCTCCTAATCTTCACTCTGCTCCCTCCCTCAATGTATTCTGTGCTCCCAGACTGTCACTCGAGATGATCCCAAAACTTCATCCAGGGTTTCTGGATCCTCGCCCAGACGCACGACGCCGCTGGGCACAGAAATGTCCGTCACCCTTCTCTCCTCCACCCCAAGGCTGCCTTCAGCCCGCTGATCCCCCCAGCTTCTGCGCGACCTCCCCAAACCTTCCATCCTCAAAGCTACAGCAATCTGGGGGCGTGCGCAGCTGTTCTCTTTTGGCCCCAAATGAATGGAAGCCCCCGAGAAAGTAAGCAAGCGTGAACCTGGGAGCCCAGGGCACAGGGTCCAGGGAAAGACCTTTCCCAAGGCTCCTTTCACCCAAGATCCCCTTTCAGGTCTCGCCACCCACCCCGAGCATCCTTGGGGGTGGAATCTGGGCGGATCTGGCTCCCAGGAAGGGGCGGGGCCTCACTTTGCCCACGTCTCAGGGCGGGGCTAGACGGGAAGAGGCCGCGTGTCCAGGGATCCCCAGCTCTGGGCCAGACTGCTAGCGGGAATAACCTGGCCTTCTCTTCTCTTTCATATCCCTTCCTTTCCCAACAGTCGCCCCCACCATGGCTCCGGGAAGGGAGTGTACAGACAGGTGGGTCCCAAGGTGAGCTCTTAGGGTTCAGGGGGAGCTGCTGATCGGAGTTTCTACTCATACCTGCCCCTCAGCCTAGTCTTTTTCCAGACACTGGACTAGTATTTTAAAAATCAGTCTTTAGTTGAGTATGGTGATGCGCACCTGTAATCCCAACATTCAGGAGGCTGAGGCAAGAAGATAGCAGTGAGTTCAAGGCCAGCTTGAGGTACATACGGAGAACCTGTTCAAGAAATAAAACAAAATAAACACCGACTATATGCTGGATAGCCAGAATATATGCCAGAAGGCCTCATGCCAAGAGAAAATTAATATAGTCAGTGGTTGTTCTCTGTATTGATCTAAAATGAGTTCGCTTGTTGTTTGGTTGGTTCTAGAAATTGAACTCAGGACCTCGAGCTTGCTAGGCAAGCACGGTTTCACTGAGCTATATCTTCTGCCTAATCTAAAAAGATTTGGATGTATTGGTTTCTTGAAGCTGCCATCACAAATTTCATGTTTTAAAACAAAAGAAGGGGCCGGGGAGATGGCTCAGTAGAATAAGCGCTTGCTGGCAAGCGTAAGGGCCTGAGTTCAATCCCTGGTTCCGCCAATAAATAAATAAATATAAAGAGACTATTCTCTTAAAATTGTGGAAGCCGGAAATCCAAAATCAGTATTACTGGGCTAAAGCCAAGGTGTCAGCAGAGCCATGCTCCCTCTGGAGGTTCTAGAGGGGAATTGTTCCTCCTCCTTTCCCCCTCTAGTGGCTGTCACATGCTTTGGCTTGTGGCCACATCGCTGCATCTTGCTCTGTCTGCTCCATCTTCTACTCCATGTGAGCCAAATTTCCTTTTGTCTATAAGAACGTATGTGATTTCATCCAGAGCCCACCCGTTAATCTAGGATGATCTCTCTACCACTTACTCACATATCCAGATATTTTCTATTTGAAGTAACATTTGAAAATTCAGGAGATAGTGATGTGACCCTCTGTTTGGGTGTAGTCTTTAACCTACCACACAGAATATAACCTCAGCATTTCTAACCTCCCCTTCCAGCCATTATGTATTTTTTTTTTTCTCAAAGTTTTATTGACAAACAGATAGCAATGAGAAAGTTTCAAATCATATCGGAAGGACAGTTTCAACAAATAATACACTGCATATATCATTATGTATTTTTCATCTGTGCATTTTTCTTGGACATGTTTCAACTTTTCAACTTGTGCTATTGCTCAGGATAAATAATGGTGTATTTTATATTTTACCTATTTAATCAACACCAGCAACAACCAAGCATACAATGTAATTTTTTCCCCCTCTGGGAATCACACTCAGGACCTTGTGCCTACTAGGCAGGCTCTGTGCCACTGAACTATCATACAATGTAATTTAACAAGTGATAAAAAAAAAATTTATATGACCCAGCAAGTTCACTCTAGGGTCGATACCCAATAGAAACAAAAATACACACACACACACCCCTATAGGAAGTGTTCATAGCAGCACTATACAGGAGCCAAAATAGAAACAACCTAACATTCATCAACTAGTATATCCATATGGTGCAATATTACTCAGCCATGAAAAGGAATGAAATACTGATACATACTAAGTATGGATGAATCTTGAAAATAATATACTAACAAGCCAGACACAAAGATTCTCAAATTCCATTTATATGCAATACCCAGAACAGACAAATTATACAGACAGAAACTATACTACTTGTTATCATGGGAAGGGGACAACAGGGAATGACTGGTATGAATGACTGGGGTATGTGATTTCCTCTGAAAGATGATAATGTTCTGACATAATAGTGATAGTTGCATAATTATGTAAATAAACACGCAATTGCAGACTTTTAATTTTATTTTGGGAAGGGTTTGAATCCAGGGTCTTGTACATGCTATGCAAGTGCTCTACCCCTGAGCTATACTGCCAATCCTGAATTTCACACTTTAACAAGTTATATTCTAAGCCAGGTGTCATCATGCACACCTGTAATCCTAGCATTTGGGAGGCTGAGATAGGATTCCCATGAGTTCAAGGCCACATGAACAACATAGTGAGACCTTGTTTTCCAAAAAAAGGTTATGCTATGTGAATTATATTTAAATAATAAAGTTGTTATTTTGAAAAATGGGCCAGGGAGAGACTTCAGTGGCTTAAGCACCTGCCTAACAAGCACAGGATCCTGAGTTCAATCTCCAGTCCCCCAAAATAAAATTAAATAAATAAAAAATTTAGGGGCTGGAGAGATGGCTCAGTGGTCTAAAGCACCTACTTGAAACAAGCTTGGCAAAGCACAGGGGCCGTGGTTCGATCCCCAGCACCACATGCCAGCCAGCCCCGCCCCCTGGTGGGCTGAGCTGGCCACACACACACAATAAATAAATGTAATAAAAATAAATAAATATAAAAAAAAATTTAAAAAATCTCCTTGACTATCTTTAAAAAGTCAAATATACAGGTATGGTGGTATACATCTGTAATCCCAGTACTCAAGCTACTGAGGATCACCATGAGTTCAAGGCCAGCTTGGGCTACATAGTGAGAAAATCAAATAGTAACGAATGCTGGTGAGGATGTGGAGGAAAAGTAACTCTTCTGCATTGCTCATGAGAATATAAACTAGTATAACCATTGTGAAAATCGGTGTGGAGATTCCTCAAAAAACAGACTAGAGCTCTTTGGTCTCAGAGGCATAAACCAGATGAGGATGGGACCATCATCCATTGAAAAGCTTCCTAACACACACACATCATGCCACTGCTGTGGTGCTAAGGCCTACTACATTCAGAAGTTGGCCCCTGGCAAATATGCTATGCTGCTAAGCACAAGAGAAAGTATAAAGGCTAAAAGGTGAAATACTCCCAGAACTGGGAGAATGAAGCACCTAAAAATTGTGCATGCAAATTCAGGCATGAATTTTGTGAAGGAACAACATCTAAATCCAAGAGAACAGCTACTGAAGCATCCAATTCATCTTGACTTTTGGGTTTTTTGGTGGTACCAGGGATCAAACTCAGGACCTTGTGCTTGCCAGGAAGGTACTTATGCCACTCAGCTATCTCCCTGGTTCGTTTATCTTGAGAAGTTCAACAATTACTCAAAATAAATGCTTTGGCTTTATTTATTTATTTTTGGTATTGGGGATCAAACTCAGGGCCTTGCACTTGGCAAACAGGAGCTTATTCCGCTGGGATATCTCCCCAACCCCTGATGCTTTGGTTTTAAAAGATAAAACAAGCAAAAAACTAAAATTAGAAATTCCTTTTGATCCAGCTAATTCTCTCTTTTTTTTATATTTATTTATTTTTATTTATTACATTT
>NW_004524594.1:22591760-22594421 GCF_000260255.1 Octodon degus | reverse complement strand
AGGACAGTTTCAATAATTAACACATTGCATACTCTCTTCCTAGTGGTTATTTGTTGTTCAAGATGCGGGTATTATATCCTATTTACAAACACTATTAGAACAAATCCCTCTATTCATTAAGAGAATGTAACTATATATCTATCCTAACCATTTTGAACACACATACGAAATGGACATTCATCTGTATCCTCTTTTTTGTTTAGTTCTATAATTTGAATATTATAGGTATGTTAACTTAGCAAAATATTCTAAAAGAGCCCAGTAGTCCATAATAGTATTGGGTCTTCCGCTTGGCTGGCAGTGTCAGAAATTGTTGACCTGAGTCCCCTACAGCTCAACATAACACTATGGCTTTACTTCTTATACTTCGTTTTTATACTTTTCTGCTGGATGGTTAAGACCAAGATAAAGCCAAATCTGTGCAACAAGAGTTGTAGCTTTTGGATCTGATAAAGTCAGTCAAATCCCCTCAGGATTTATCCTGAGATCCTATCCTGTACCTCAGGATCAGTCATGTCAGTGTCAGCCATGTGGATGAGTCACGGCCATTGCTTGGCCAATGTGCTCTCTGTGAAAGCCTGAGAGAATGTTTTCTCTCCATGTGACTCTTCCTAGGCACACTCTACATCAGTGATCACTTTCCTCTTTGGCCCCATAATCTCCTTGATCAGAAAATTTGGGGGCCGGGGAGACGGCTCAGCAGAACAAGCACTTCCCTGGCAAGCACAAGGCCCTGAGTTCAATCCCCAGTTCTTCCAAAAAAAAAAAAAAAAAAAAAAAAAAAAAAAAAAAAAAAAAAAAAAAAAAAAAAAAAAAAAAAAAAAAAAAATTGGGACACTACTGAGTTATATGACGTTACAGTACAAGTTCTCATATGTCCCGAGTCTTAATTGATCTTGGAAGGCTAGGGCCAAAATGTTGGCTTTCCTTAGGCCCTCCTTTTTCTCTAATTTTGGTCTGCAAACTTAGGTTGTTAACCATCCAGAAGACAAGCTTATTGTTATTACCATACAGCCTAGGCTGTTAAGCTTAACCTCACTATCTGTCTGAATATCAAACATCTTAGGCATTTTTGAACAGGTATTTTTCATCAAGTATTGATATGTTGAACTTTAAGTCCCTACAGACTATGATGAAAAAAACATTTAAAAAATTTAAAATATATTTTAAAAATAGGCATAAAGAATTATATAATTCTTATGTTTACACATAAGTCCAGAAATCTAACCATATACAACCTTGTAGCAGGAGAGTCCTGCAACATTCCTTTTCCTGTCTCTTGCTGCTATAAACATGAGGGCATATACATTGCTGTGGTATGATGTTTTTAACTCTTCTGGGAAGATACCTAACAGAGGAATAGCTGGGTCAAATAGGACCTCCAATCTTAGGGTTTTTTTTTTTTTTTTAAGAATATCCACACTGATTTCCACAGTGGTTGCATCATTTACACTCCCACCAAAAGTGGAGAAAGATTCCTTTTTCCCCACAGCCCCACCAGCATTTGTTATTGGTTGATTTCTTCATGTGAGATGGATCTCAGTGTTGTTTTCTATCTCTCAAATGACTAGTGATGAACATTTTTTTTCTTTTTCTTTTTTTTTTTAGTGGAACCGGGGTTGAACTCAGGTCCTTGTGCTTGTCAGGGAAGCACTTATTCCACTGAGCCATCTCCCCGGCCCCAGTTCTTTTTTTTTTTTGGCGGAACCGGTGATTGAACTCAGGCCCTGGCGCTTGCCAAAGAATTGTTTATTCCACTGAGCCATCTCCCCAGGCCCCATTTTTTTCATATATTATTTGCTGTTTGTATTTTTTCATCTGAGAAGTGTGTATTCATCTCAGATGCCCACTTTTGGATTGAGTCTTTAAATTTGGGGGGTCTAATTTGAGTTTTTTATATGTTCTCAATAGTAATCCTTTGTCTGAGAAAAAGCTGGCAAACACTTTTTCTCATATTGTGGGTTGTCCCTTCACTCTGTTGGTAGTTTCTCTTGCTGCGAAAAAGCTTTTTAATAATATGACATCCCAGTTGTTGAATCTTTGTGATAGTTCCTGTGTGATCAGGGTTTTATTCATAAAGTCTTTGCCTACACCAATGTCAGAAGTTATACCTATTTTTTCTGTCTTTATTTGAGACAGGGTCTCACTGTACAGTTTGGCCCAGGGATCAAATTCAGGACCTTGTCCTTGCCAGGTAGGTGCTTATGCCTCTGAGCTATCTCCCTAGCCCAGTTTTACCTTTTCTATCTTCCAGCAGATTGAATATTTCTGGGTTGTGTTTTTTTTTTTTTCAGTACCAGGGATTGAACTCAGGACCCTGCATTTGCCAGGCAGACACTTATTCTACTGAGCTAAATCCCTGGCCCAAATGTTCCTGTCTTAATATTGATCACTGATATACTTCAAGTTTAGTTTTGTTTATGGTGAATGATATCAGTCCAATTTTATTTGTTTTTGAGGCACTGGGGATGGAACTCAGGACCTTGCACTTGCCGTGCAGGCGCTTATGCCACTGAACTGTCTCCCTGGTCCCAATATCAGTCCAATTTTAATCTTTAGCAGAGGGGCTGGAGAGATGGCTCAGTGGTCTAAAGCACCTACTTAGAACAAGCTTAGCAAAGCCAAGGGACCACGGTTCAATCCCCCAGCACCACATGCCAG
>NW_004524594.1:22587415-22591236 GCF_000260255.1 Octodon degus | reverse complement strand
GCTGGGGGATTGAACCGCGGTCCCTGATGCTTTTTGCTAAGCTTGTTCTAAGTAGGTGCTTTAGACCACTGAGCCATCTCTCCAGCCCCAAAAAGTATTTGTTTGTTACAGGGTCTTACTATGCAGCTCAGATTCATAGTGATCCTCCTGATTTTTCAGCCTCCCCATTGCTGGGATTACAGGCCTGCCCCACTACACCCAGACTCTGTGGACAGTTCAGCCTGTCCTGGAAATGGAGCTGGCACTGCATGTGGTGCCGGGGATGGAACCAAGGTCCCTGCACTTGCCTAATGGGATGAAGGATCTGTGCCAGCAAGCTGAGGGATCTGAACTAGAGCCAGGAAGCAACACTCAAGGTAAGCACCAGATCTCCCTGAAAAGTACTGCAGCCATCCTCAGCAACAGTGAGATCCCAAGCTCCTCCTGCAGTGAGGAAATCTGAGTTCCCATCAGCAAAGCCAGTGTGCTGCCATGCCAACCTCGCCCCGAGGTACACTGAGATGGCAATTGAGACTGGGCATGGCGGTGCACACGCCTGTAATCCCAGGTCTTGGGAGGCTGTAAACAGGTGGATCACTATGAGTCCGATCTAGTAGTGAGACCCTGAACACCCACCCTGTGGACCCTTCCCTAAAAGGTACAAAAAAGAAAAAAAAAAAGGAAAGCCAATGTGACAAGCTTCTCCATAAGGCCGAGCAGTGCATCATCTTCCAAGTCTTCTATGTAGAGTATCATGTTATCTGCAAACAATAGTAATTCAACTTTTTTTCCTATCATTATTCTTTTTTCAATTGCTCTGACTAAAGTTTCCAGGACTATGTTGAATAAGAGTAGACATCTTTGTCTTGTTCCTGATTTTACAAAGCTTTCAGGTTTTGTTTTTTTTTTTCTTTCTTGTTTGGTACCAACAATCGCATTCAGGACCTTGTGCTTGCTACGCAGGCATTTAAGCCACTGAGCTATCTCCCTGGCCTAAGCTTTCAGTTTTTGTCCACTTAATATAATGTTGGCTGTTGGTTAGTCATAGATGGCTTTTATCAGATTGAGATAATCATTTCAATTTTCTGTTTTACTTTTGTGTGTGTGTGTGTGGAACCGGGGATTGAACTCAGACCCTTGTGCTTGCCAGGGAAGCACTTATTCTATTGAGCCATCTTCCCAGCCCCCATTCTGTGGTTTTTATCATGAGTGGGTGCTAAGCTTTATCAAAAACTTTTTATGCATCTATTAATATATTATTTTTCCTTGGCTCTGTTAATATGTTTTTTTTTCCTCTGTGGCCAGCTCAGCCCACCCTGGGAGTGGGGGTTGCAGTGCCAGGGGTTCATCTGTGGCCCCTACACTTGCCTAAATTTGCCTAAGCAGACACTTTAGACCACTGAGCTATCTTGCCAGCCCAATATGATATTATATTATTGACTTATATATGTTGAACCATCCCTGCATTCCTGGGATACATCTCACTTGATCATGGTGTATAATCTTCTTGATGATTTGCATTCTGTTGGCCAGTATCTTATTGAGGATTTAAAAAAAAAAAAATATATATATATATATATATATATATAAATTTTTTACTTTTATTTTTAAAATCTTTTGTTTATTCATTTGGTACAGGGTCTAGGCATGCAGCTTGGACTCACAGTGATCCTCCTGCCTCAGCCTCCCCACCCCTGAGATTATAGGTATGTGCCACCATGCCGGTTTTGTCCTGGCATGGCCAGTATGACATGTGGAACTAGGCATCAATTTGGGTCCTTGTGCTTGCCAGGCAGGTGCTTAGACCACTGAGCTATCTCCTCAGCCCCGGGGCCTGGACTTTTCTTTGTAGGGTTTTTAATTATATGTTCAATTTCATTGATTGATATTGGTTTATTTTTTGTATGTCTTTTTGATTCAACTTTGGTAATTCATATGTATTTAGGAATCTGCCCACTTTTTTCTGTATTTTTCATCTATATTAGAATACAAGTTTTTCAAGTAGGTGTAGATGATCTTGATTTCTGCAGGGTCTATTGTGATTTCACCCTTTTCATTCTTTTTTTTAGAATAGAATATATTTGTTGGTGGGGAAGAAAGCTCCTGTCCAGAGAGAGACAGAAGGGGGACCTGAGTGGGTTGCCACAACCCTTTTCATTCTTGATTGTGTGGATTTGAATCTTTTTTTTTTTTTTTTTTTTTTTGTGGAACCAGGGATTGAACTCAGACCATTGAGCTTGCCAGGCAAGCACTTATTCTACTGAGCCATCTCCCCACACTCCCTCTCCGCCTTTTTCTTTTCTTTTCTTTTAAATAAGGGCTTGTTGATTTTATTCAGTCTTTCAGAGAACCAACTCTTGGATTCATTGATTCTTTGGATTGTTTTCTTAGTCTCCAGTGTGATGATATCCACTCAGATCTTTATCATTTCCTCCCCTGTACAAGCTTTCGGGTTAGCCTGCTCTTCTTTTTCTGTAAGTTTGAGGTTCACCATTACATTGTTTATATCCACTTGCTCTCTTTTCTTGATATGGGTGTTGAACGCTATAAATTCAGCTTTAGCTTTTTTTTTTTTTTTTTTTTCATCAGCTTTAGCTTTTGACTTCCTCCACATTGATGCCCTATGGATGAGCTTTGGGGGGTGTTATGTTTTTTATCTAATGTCCCCCCAAAGCCTTATGCACTCATAATTGGGGCTTTTTGGAGTTGGCTGGACCTACAGTGTATGATACTGGAACTAAGGGTACATGGCACTTTATTAGTGCATTGATTGGAATTAGCATAGTTCTGGATAGCACTGCCCAAAGGCTGCTAGCCTGGATAGGATAAAAGAGAGGCAGGTTGACTGTGGCTACTTGCTACCTTCTTCCTGCCCTGCCATGGACTGTTTTTCCTCTGCTTGCCCCTCTGCCATGCCATCCTGCCTTGCAGCCAGGTGCCTAAGGACTGAAGCCTCTACGAATTGAACTGAATTTTTTTTTTTTTTTTTTTTTTTTTTGTCTTTTTGAGACAGGGTCTCACTATGCAGTTCAGGCTAGCCTTGAGCTCACTTCATAGCTCAGGCTAATCTCAAACTCACAACAATCCTCCTACCTCAGTCTCTTGAGCGCTGGGATTAGAGGTGTGTAATTTTACATCCAGCCTGTGAAATAAATCTTTTGTCCTTTAACTTTCAGGTTACCTGTGAGGTATTTTGTCTCAGACTTGAGAAAAGTAAATAATCAAGGGGAGTTGAATTTTGGGAGACATTTTCTTGCTTTGTTTTTATGCACGGGCGCACGCGTGCATGTGTGTGTGTGTGTGTGTGTGTGTGTGTGTGTGTGTGTGTAGCTCAGGATTGAGGGTCAATTACACGGAAAAACTTGTTCCTAACATAGATATCCCTTTAGTTAGTGTCTGCGTTCCAGTGGTGCACTCAGCATAGCTAACTATAAGCCTTTGCCTCTGTCTCAAGATCTGCCTACTTTTGTTAATCTGGAGAGGGGGAGCATGCAGTGTAGCTGGCCCAGCACTCAGTTTTCCAGGAATAAACTGCAGTATTGTTCACAACATAAAGAGAAACCAGATATTGGTATACAGTAAAAAAAAGTTAATAGCAATAATTATGCCACGTTGGCCATAGCAACAGTAACAGTCAAAGCCAAATTAGATATTGACATACTATACATACTGTAAGAACTAATAAATTCAATCCCCGGTTCCACCAAAAAAAAAAAAAAGCTCTTTGAAGAACCAATAAAACTACTCCCTGGGGCCGGGGAGATGGCTCAGTAGAATAAGTGCTTCCCTGGCAAGCGCAAGGGCCTAAGTTCAATCCCTGGTTCCGCAAAAAAAAAAAAAAA
>NW_004524594.1:22537792-22587315 GCF_000260255.1 Octodon degus | reverse complement strand
CACCACATGCCAGCCTGCCCCGCCCCCTGGTGGGCTGAGCTGGCCACACACACACACACACACACACACACACACAATAAATAAATAAAATAAACTTTAAAAAAAATAGAAAAGATCTCTACTAGCCAGGTGTGATGATACACACCCATAATACCAGCACTTGGGAGGCTAAGGCATGAGGATCCCTGCAATTTTGAGGCCAGCCTGGGATACATAGTGAGTTCAAGGCCAGTCTAAACTATATAATGAGACCATCTTCAAAGAAAAGAAGGGCGGGGGAGATAGCTCAGCAGCATAAGTGCCTGCCTGGCAAGTGCAAGGACCTGAGTTTGATCCCCAGTACCACATGCCACCCTGTCCCGGAACCCTGGGCGTGCTGTGCCAGCCCTGGAATCGCACACTTGTAATCCCAGCACTGGGGAGGCTAAAACAGGAGGATCATTATGAGTTTGAACTGCATAACAAGATCCTGTATCATAAATTTAAAAAATGGAAGAAAGAAAAGAAAAAGGCCTGCAATAATACAGACACAAAGACAAATTACCGATGAATAGAAAATATCTACTACATAGAACAACCACTGGAGAGATAGCTCAGTGGCATAAGTGCCTGCCTGGCAAGCACAAGATCCTAAGCTGGATCCCTGGTACAAAAAACATTAAGAGTACATAGAACAACTATACCACCATTAACAATAGAAAATAATTCAACAATGATAGCGTGATCAACTAAATATCTAGATAATAAAGCTTAATAGCAATGCTAATAAAATGGAGGGCAGGGGTAGGGGAAAATGAAAGTAAAATTTGAAAAATAAAGATAAGGGAGATATGAGATAAAAAAGCAAAAAAGGATCTTTTTTTTTTTTTTTTTTTTTTTTTTAAAGGATCCTCTCAGGGAATAACAGAAAATTAATAATTCTAGATAAAAATAAAGGAACAAAAAAAAAATAAAAATAAAGGAACAAAGAAAAATAAAAAAGGAAACAAGGTCTTAAAAAGGCCCAGAAACCCAATGAAGAAAAATAGAAATTCCTCTGTTTTTGAATGAGTAGTTTCCATCTGGGACCATAGGATTGGAATCCATGAAATATAGGACAGGGATAGCTAGTCAGTACTAAGTCCTATCTTGTTTCCATGCTCCCTTTTGTGTGCATGTCAGTGCTGAGTTCTGCTCTAGCATTCCTGCATAGAGTAGTGGTGTCTGTCCTAGGGCTGTATTTCCTCCAGCCACTCTTCAGGTTTTTTTTTTTGGCGGAACCGGGGATTGAACTCAGGCCCTTGCACTCACCAGAGAAGCACTTATTCCACTGAGCCAGCTCCCCGGCCCCGGCTCTTCAGTTTTTATGTCTCTGAGTTCCATGGCACTCCTTCATCCACCTAGCTTTATGGCCTGTGGGTTTGCAAGGTGACCTCTTGCTCCAGAGGGCCCTTTGTCTGTACATCCCAGGCTGTGGCACCTGACCCAGCCCAAAGGCTCCCCTGATTTATTGGTAAATGGAAAAAGCAAACAGGCCTCGGAGTAGGAAGTGGGCAGAGGGTAGGGTGGGTGGGTCAAGCATTCTGTTGGACTTAATGCTAGCACCTTCAGACCCAGCTTCCTCTAAAAACCACACACTACTGGCCTGGCTTCTTACCACAGAGGGCAGGAGCCCCATGTTCTTCCTGGCCAAGCCTTACCTTCTCAGAGGGTTTATGTCTAGCTTATGCCCTCTCTACAACTGTCTCTTTGGGGCATCTCCCACCCAGTCACTGTGGTATGGTACTCCAGAAACCCTGACGTGTTACTCAGTCTTAAAGCAATTAACCTCTTCCTAAAATGGCTTCCAACTAAACAGTATTAAATATGGTGGGCTGTACACTGCATTTCTTCAACACTAGCTCACCTCGTGGGAGTTAAAGTCCCACTCCCTGGGAGCTGGGGTTAGTGTCTTAAACAGCTTTGGCTTTTAACCTGCTTTGAGTTGTTTCTCTGTAGTTTTTAGTTTTCCTCTTGGGACTTTCTTGCTTCTAAAGATGTACTTTATGGTTTGTTTTTTCTTTTTCTTTTTTTCTCCACTAAGTTGTTGTTTTTGTTTTTTTCCAGAACTGGGGATTGAATTCAGGCCCTTGTCCTTGCCAGGCAAGCACTTATTCTACTGAGCCATCTCCCCAGTCCCACTAAGTTGTTTTCTAAGTGCCTCAGAGCCCAGACTGTACTTTGAAGCTTATCTTTACTCCACCATTGTTTTCCTCCACCCTCCCTGTTACCTTTCTTCCTCCCCAGCCCTAGTGAGGGCGCTCATTACCATCCCTGGACTGTGGCAGGAATGAGGAACGGAAGGAAGCAGCTGACAATTTATTGTTCCATCAGTAAATACCCAGGTAATCTGCTCCATAGAGCCCTGCCCTGGGTAGCAAAGACATAGGCAAAATGAGTATCTCTCATGCTGTTGGAAGGCAGATCCTAAGCAGGCACCAGTACATCAGGGGCTGACAAGGCCATAGATGGCTACATCAGAGACTAGGGGAGCAGGGAAAGTTTTTCAGAGGAAGTGACCTTTGAGCTGAGTGAGCTTCACAGTAGTGAAAGTGTCCATTTAGAGTGTTTCCCCTGTCTCAAGGGCAGATCCATCTCTGCATACCTAGAATTGTATACAACACTGGCCTAGAATCACTATTGAATAAAGAAAAAGAAATAGGTTAGAGGGACCCCCCAAAAAAAAAAAAAAAAAAAAAAAAGGCAGGTAGAGACAAAAGCCTGAAGCCTGAGGGGGCCTTGTCTGCTGAGGGTCCACTGAGATTCTGACTTTTCTTTGTGGTTTCTCCACCTCCACCTCTTGATTTATACAGCTTCCTGTCCCAGCTTGTGGCAAAACTGCACTCAGCTCTGAACCACCATGGCTCTGAATGTCTGCTTCCCCAGCCTCCTGGTCTTGTTGGTTGCAGGCCTAGCCCCAGGCATCAGGAGTTCCTTTGGAGCCCAGGTAAACGCTCCCAACCTGCCCCTCATATCCTCTCCATTGGCAGTTCCATGCTTGGGGGTCACTGCTTCAGAAACCACTGGCCTGGAGACCCCATTTCTCAGAGGGAGCAACTGAGGCTGGGGAGGTGACTGCTATTCTTAAGCTCACATGAGATAAGAGGCTAACCAGGTGACCCCAGGCCAGTCTTTACACAGCTGGAGCTCAGGTGGGGGTCCAGCAATGACCCCTCTACCTTTACTTTCTCCTCCTGGTACCTTGCCAGGACCCAGGTCCCCAGCCACTAGAGCTAAAAGAAGTCTTCAAGTTGTTCCAGATCCAGTTTAACAGGAGTTACTCGAACCCAGCAGGTACCAATGGTCATATCCATTTCTAGTCCAATCTCCCTGTGTTCACGTAAGATGAAGAATTTGACAGTTGGGGTGGGCAATAGGCTGAAGGGGCACTAAGCAGGATGGCAATGCCTGAGGTACTCACTGGCATCCCCAGCCCATGGGTAGATAAAGGGCCATCCTTTGCTGTACACTTGGGAGGGCTGGTAGTGGTTGGGGATCTACCTAGTTACCGTGTGCCCTCTGCACAGCCACTTTTCAGTGTTTCTACACAGGGGTCAGGGGACCAGCATCTAGTTGTATTCATTTAGCAGATGTCCACATTGTCCCGAAGGTGGGGACTCTGTTCTATGAACTGCAGCCCAGCTCCTGTCCTCAGAGTGCGTCTCATCTCTGACAGATTTGTCTGTGGACACTCATACCTTGGTTTCCCTTCAGACCTGCATTCAGAGGTGTAAAGAGGTGGCCAAGCAGGAAGCTGGTTTCCAACCACTCAGTTTTGCCTTCTGAGTCACTGATTCCCCTCATGGTTGGCTAATGCTCCCCTTGCTGTCTCTGGGGGAAACTGTAGCATAGGTGGGCTGGGTAACTACTTCCTTGGCCCAGCATCTGTAGTGTCCTGTGGAGACTACAGAAAAAGATCTTCACTGGCCAGGGTGGGAGGCTGCCTAGCTTGTGGTCACTTCATGCCCCTGGATTGGACACCAACTTAACACAACTCCTTTTTGGTGCAGAATATGCACATCGCCTGGACATCTTTGTCCACAACCTGGCCAAGGCTCAGAGGCTACAAGAGGATGACTTGGGGACAGCTGAGTTTGGGGTGACTCCATTCAGTGACCTCACAGGTAGAGACCTGCATAGTCCATAGGTGGAGGGTGGGAAAGTAGAAGCTCATCTGGGAAACCTGGCAGACAGCAAACCTTCCGCTTTCAGGATCAGCCTAGGTACCTGCCCCAAATCCCAGAGCACAGGGTCAGGAACTTTGCCAGCTTGTGTCCCAGCCCCTTTGGGAGGTCAAAGGCAGAAGATGCAAGGGAATGCGCTGGCTGGAGTTGAGCCTCTTACCAGGCCTCAGTATCCCAAAAGGCAAAGCATGTGGATGGCTGGAGCAGAAGAGGCAGAACATGGAGAGGGAGGTCAAAACTGTAACTCCTCTGGTCCTCTCTATCCCCCAGAAGAAGAGTTTGGCCAGCTCTATGGGAATTGGAGGGGAGCAAAGAAGGGCCTCAGGGTAGCCAAACAGGTAAGCTTTGAAAAGCAGTTGATGCCCCAAAGCTGTGACTGGAGGAAGGCCCACATCATCACACCTGTCAAGAACCAGGTACCTGCCCCAACCTAGCTGAGCCCAATTCAGCGCAAAGGGTAGGAAATGAGAGGCGTACTCCATCTAGACATCCTATGTGCCCTACCCTATAACACACCAGGGAAACTGCAAGTGCTGCTGGGCCATAGCGGCAGCAGGCAACATTGAAGCCCTGTGGAACATTAAGTTCAAAAATTCTGTGGAAGTCTCTGTGCAAGGTATGACTGGGATGGAAATGGGGATGTGACCGGCGAAGACCAGGGGCATGGTCACCCATGCTGTCCCTTTTTGTCCCAGAACTGCTTGATTGTGGCCGCTGTGGGGATGGCTGCACTGGTGGCTACATCTGGGATGCATTCATCACTGCCCTCAACTACAGTGAGTACCTGGCCTTGATGGACACCTGTAGGGGTGGGGGACATCCAGGAACTGAGTCTCCTTTTTCTTCTCCAGGTGGTCTGGCCAGTGAAAGGGACTACCCATTCCAGGGACATGCCAACACTCACAGGTGCCGGGCACCGAACTACAGGAAGGTGGCCTGGATCTACGATTACATCATGCTGCCCCGCAATGAACAGAGTACAGCCAGAGTGGGGAGATATGGAGTCTGGGAGAGACAAAGGGCAGAGGACAGAGCAAATGGAGGGGTTGGGAGTGGGAGAGGAACACCTAGGTGTCAATAGCAGTGGCCCTGAGGCAGGCAGGGCCTGATGACGTTCTCTATCTCCAGCCATTGCCAAGTATGTGGCCACACAGGGCCCCATCACTGTGATCATCAACTCGAAACTGCTGCAGGTGCACAGGGTAGGGGGTTGGGGAGAGGGGCATGTGGGGGAGGTGCCCCAGACTCAGCCCTTCTTCTCCCATCTCTGCAGCATTACAAGAAGGGTATAATCAAGGGCACACCCTCCACCTGTGATCCCTGGTTTGCGGACCATTATGTCCTGCTGGTGGGTTTTGGCACAAGCAAAGAGGAGAAAGGCACAGAGAAAGTCTTGTCCCACTCCAACCGTCCTCCACGCCATTCCATCCCCTACTGGATCCTGAAGAACTCTTGGGGGGCCAACTGGGGTGAGGAGGTGAGCAAGTTCATTGGCAGAAGGGACAGGGCAGAACAGGTGCTTCCCCTCCTTCTGGCCCTGATGTCCTCTAATTTCCTAGGGCTACTTCCGGTTGCACCGAGGGAGCAACACCTGCGGTATCACCAAGTACCCAATCACAGCCTGTGTAGACAATCCAGTGAAGAAGCAGGCATTCTCCTGCCCTCCTTGAGCCTCTCCACATGCTAGCTGCCTCTTCCTTGCCCCATCCTAAGGGTTCTGCTTATCCTCCCAACTTTCTCCATCCAGTGTGAATAAATCAAGGTGAGGCTTCTGCTGCCTGAGTGGAGTCAATGGGGACTTGGAGATGGCAGGTGGGGTGAGCACAGACAACATCTCTGACCCATGGGGCCGGGTACACCAGATCTTCATGCATGAACACCACGGCACTTGGGGACATGTACACTACACATGTCCTACTGGCTCCTCCCCCTGGAGCAAGGCTCATTGTCCAAACTCAAGGCAACTTTATTGTCACAATGAGTAGGGTGGCAGGAAGGGCTCTTAGTCATGATAGAGGCGAAGGAGGCAGCCACGGAGAGTGCCCATGTAGCGGTCCCAGAGGGCCTGGTGCCTGTAATGGAAATAGCAAAAGTGATGGCTTTCTACAGGTAAGACACTGCTGTGAGTGCTTCCTATACCTTAACTCAGTAAGTTCTCAGCCAGTCTCTTTTCTGTGGTGTGATGCCGGGCACTGAACTCAGGGCCTCCACATGCCAAGCAAACACTGCAACACACTGCACATCCCAAACCCAGTTAGCCCTCATAAATTCTTACAAGTTTTCTAATTATTACTCCCAGTTTACCTATGAGGAAACTGAGGCATGAAAAGATTAAGAAACTTGCCCAAGGTCACACAGATTCTAAGTGGTTGAAATAAGAGACCTCAACCCTTGGGGTGGCACAATGGAGAACAAGTAGCCAGCTGAGTCAAAGTCCAACTAGACAGGACTGGGGTCTCTTACCGGAAGCCATCCAGGGAGTGGACAGATGCTGAATACTGATTCAGGAAGAGTCGAACATCATTCAGTGGCCAGTGGTCGGAGCGGCAAGGTTCAACAAACTGTAGGCATGAGGGAGTATCTAGTGCTAGCTTATAGCCAAGGACAGGCCAAGTGAGGATGGGAGGACAGTGGGCAGGGCAGCTCACCTTCTCCACAAGGTCCACAAACAGATCTCTGACGTCCTTACTGTGGGTCAGCTTGGCAGCCACATTCACCAGCCCCCGAGACAGGTTCTGTGGGGAAGGGATCCTAGGAGTTCTGGCTTCTGCCCCAGAAACCGGGGGCAGAGCACAGATGCTGGAGGGTCAAGCCCCTCCCCAAATCTATCCACCACCCTCAATCGACCAGGTCCCCTCTGTTTATGAGCTGGTTCTCTCTCACAGGCAGGCAGAGGGACTAGAAGTGCCACCTGCCAGTCAGTCTCCAGCCAGTGCTGAGTTGCTAAGCCGGGGTAGCACAGGGAGGCTGAAGACACCCAAGGGAAAGGCTGGATGGGGCCACAGACCTTGAAGTTAGCTTCCATCTCGGAGAAGATGCTGAGTTTTCCCCGGAGGGTGGTGCATACCAGGCTGCAGGGAGATAGTGTCATGCCCAGAGCCACCTGAGCCCTATTTCAGACCCTGCCCCATGGACCCCCAGAATCACCTCTTGTGCAAGTCCAGAAGGTCCTTGTCAGCCACGAGCACCTTGAGCTCTTTCAAGTCCTGGAGAAATTCCTTGTCTAAGTCCACATCCATGTCATCCACCTGGGAGTCTGCATGAGGTCCATGAAAGGAATTGGGGTGGGTGACAAACCCCTCTAAGAGATCCTGAACCAGCCTCACCCACCACTTACTGAACCCTATGGGACATAGGGTACTGGGGTTTCAGGGAGGGAGTGACATGCTCCAGGCCACAGATGGAGTGAGCCCTTGGCTTACAGACAAAGAGTGTATGGAGAATGCAGCCTATGAGCAGAAGGGACTCAGGCCTGGTAGAGGACAGAAGAAGAAAGGATATAAGCTAGACATGGTGCATCCCTATACTCTGGAGGCTGAGGCAGGATCAAGGTAAGTTCAAGACCAACTTGAATTATATGTTGAGACCTGGCCCCAAAAAGTAAAAGATAGGATGCTAGGAACTGGGGGCCTGCAGGAAGAACTGCTGGTGGGGAACCAGGCCCTGAGAGGGTGAGGAGCATCCAGGCACCTGGGTCAGTGGGGGCCTCACCGACGGCTCCAAGGGTCCAGTTCTGGATCATGAGCTCAGCACAGAAGGCAAAGTCACCAAAGCTTAGATACTGTAGCTTTTTCTTCCCTGTCTCAAAGCGGTTATTGGCAAAGAAGACGATGGCCGCATAGTCCCTGCAGGTAGGGGACAATGGGTCCTCTCAAGGCTTGAAGATCCTTTCATTGATCCTATCACAGTATGCCGAATTTTTATTTTTTTATTTAGTAGAGTCTAAAGGGTCTTACTACATAGATCCGACTAGTAGTGATCCGCCTGTTTTCAGCCTCCCAAGAGCTGGGATTACAGGTGTGCCACCACCACACCCAGTCTCAACTGCTATCTCACCATGCCTCAGGGCGAGGTTCGCATGGCTTGTGGTGCTGGGGATTGAACCCTGGCTCCTATGCTCTGCCTAAGAAGACACTTAGTCTGCTGAGCTATCTGGCACTTAGTCTGCTGAGCTATCTGGCCAGCCCTGGTATGCTGAATATTAAGCTTACATAATATTGTTAAATTAAAAAAATTCCTAGGGCTGGGGAGATGGCTCAGTAGAATAAGCGCTTCCCTGGCAAGCACACGGGCCTGAGTTCAATCTCCGGTTCCACAAAAAAAAAAAAAAATTCCTAGCTGGACATGGTGGATCACACCTGTACTCCCAGCTCTCAGAAGTTTAAAACTCGTGGATCACAAATTTGAGCCTAGTTTGGGCAATTTAGTGACTTTGAGCCTGTGTGAAAATTTTAAAAACCTATAAAAGGGCTAGGGATGTAGCTAAGTGTGGAAGCCCCGGATGAAACCCCCAGTACTGAAAAATAAATAAGGGCCAGGGAGTGGCTCAGTAGAATAAGCACTTGCCTGCCAAGAGCAAGGGCTTGTGTTAAATCTCTGGTTTGGCCAAAATAAATAAATAAATAAATAAATAAATAAATAAATAAATAAATAAATATTCTGCCTGTGATCCTGGCTGCTTGGGAGGCTAAGGGGGCTGAAAGGCAAGTTTGTGGACAGACTTGGAAGCTAAGTTGTGGCCTCTTTTCTGCCCTAACCCACTGCATGATGTATCTCAAGTCATTTCTCTATGGACCTCCTCCTTTCCGCAGACACTTCAGCCTACGTTTCCTAAGAGACACAGTGTGACACTACAAGGATATTGGCTGCCATCACTGAACACTTCTTAAGTGCTTTACATGTGCCCCGCTGGAGAATGATCCTGTTGGGACTCAAACTCAGGCCAGTCTGATCTAAAGTACAGACTAAAAGTGGGATATCCATCCTGCCCAGAACAGCCAGGAGGTAAAGGGAGTTGAGGTGGAGAAAGGAGATTAGGATGGGCAGAGATGTGTGCAGGTGGGCAGATGGCTGGCCCCTTACCTGGATAACCGGTCAGAGAGGAGGAAGTGTTGCTGGATGTTATCCACAAGGGAGCCCCGCATTTCTTCCACCACCTTGAAGACTCGCTTAAAGTTGTCAAACTGTAGGGCAGTTAGAGAAGGAGAACTGATTAGAAAGTACTTACCCAATAAAAGTTTATTAAATATCCCTCTCCTGTCCACCTAATTAGCAGCACTGATTCAGCACTTGTTATTCCTTCAACGAACTACTAGTTATTAGTAGCTATTATCAAGTCAACAATGTCTATTGGCATCTATCATGTTGCCTAGGACAAATGTCTACTGAACTCTTAGCTCTACTCAACTCCATTTTAGCACCAAACTGATTCTTCAGAAATCTGAGCCAGAATAGACTCTCCTGGTTAAATCCAAGGAATCTGAAGTGAGCTCATGCTAAGGTGTACTTAGGAGTTCACAGGGGATGCAGACAAAATGCATGAGAGGCCCAGAAAGATTACCTATCCTTTTTTCTTTTTTCTTTTTTCAGAACCGGGGATTGAACTCAGGCCGTTGCACTTGCCAGGCAAACACTTATTCTACTGAGCCATCTCCCTGGCCCCAGGGCTACTGATCCTTAGCACCACCAAAAAGTCAAGGTCCTGCCTTGGACTTCAAAGAATAGATATTTATTGCCAAGAACAGTACCTTCTAGAGAGGAGTAAGATGATCAAAATATAAGTCTGCAGGAGAGTCTAAAGGTCAAGGATAAGAACTACAGCTGCTACCCAGAGATCAATGGAGCCAATCAATGTTTGAGCAGGGGAAAGCCAATGTCAGATCCAGGTCTGTGAAAAGCAACTGTGGCCATAATGGAGGGGATGGCTTAACAGAGACAAAAAGGGGGAGAAGAAACTGGTGGGAAGTTGCTGTCACAATCAGAGGACACAGGTAGGGCAGAGACCAAAGGATGAAGTGAAGGGGTGGATGATAGATGGGATGTGGTACACATGTGGGTATAGTGCCCACCTGTCTCCGGCAGCTCTTAAGGGTGATGCCTGTTTTGGTGCTGATGTCATCCAGGTCTTTCTTGGTGCCCTTAGACAGCTTTTTGCCCAGGACCTCTCGAACAAAGGCTTCATCAAAAGCATAGTACCTGGTGGAGGTAGGACATCACTGAACCCTCATAAAGAAAGAGAAAAGGGGCTTGGCGGGGCCCTTTCTGCCCTCAGCTTTCTTGGATCTTGGGGAAGTCCTGTCCCTCCCTGGATCTGTTTCAGCCTCCAAAGTGGGTATATGGTTATACTGGTTAGTGTCCCCACTATCCACTGAGTGAGCACCTCTCAATGAGCAGCGCCTGCCGGGAGGGCGGGATCTGGAAGATGAGTTGGTGCAGCAGTTTGGGGGGTGCATGCAGCAGGCGCTCAAGCATGTGGAAGGTGCGATAATGGTCCATGGTGTCGCTCTGCAGCACGGCTGCTGTGGCCCCGGTCTGCTCCAGAATTCCGGAGCGCACTCGCAGAGCCACTGCATCGCTCACTGGAGAGTGGATGCTAATATCAGCCCCAGTGTGCCAACCCCAGAGACCGCCAAAGATTTCAGTCCCAACTTCTCTACATCCCTTACTCCCAGCAGCCTGCCAACTTCCCTAAAGACGCCCAAATCCTGGTTCCGCCCCTTTCCCATACAAAACACTCCGCCCAAAGGATTCCCCTGAACGGCCACACACAGACCAGAGTAGCCATCTAGCCAAAGGCGATACACATCCTCGTCGATAAGTGTCGTATTCCCCACAAAGATGTCCAGCTCACTGGTCATGGCTATACCCGGGCCCGGGGCACCCCGAGCGGGAGCTAGCAAGGCCCGGGCCCGGCGCTCTGCAGCTGGGCCACTTCCGGGAGCGCAGAGATTCCGCTCCGGGCACCCGGAGCCAGTGAAGGAGCATTTCCGGTACGGAGCCGGTAGGGGCGGGAGCCACCAAAAAGAGGCGGAGACCTGGGATGTTGAGTAGCAGGTCCTTCAGCTGAAAGAATAAATCATAAACTCCTCTGCCCTTCCTACTCTGGTTTTCGCAGCCCTTTTTGAGGAGGTTATCCAGAGCGCCGCCAAACGGGGCGCGGTGGCACACCCCTGTAATCCCAATTTGGGAGGCTAAAGCAGGAGGAGGAGCACTGAAATTTGGAGCCCAGCCTGGGCTACACAGAGATCTCAATATCATCGACCTGAACTATATAGCAAGACCCTGTCTCAAAAAACCAAAATCAGAAGCCCCCCAAAAAACAAACAAACAGAGGGTCCAGTCGTCTTCCCCTTCCCTGCAAACTCTCTTGCTTCCTCCTAGCTTTTTCTCCCACCTTCTCTGCCCACTTTGGACCTCCCAACTTTGACCTGTATCCTCAACTTAGAGGCTGTACAGGGCTCTAATCTAAATGTTCTCTCTGGGGGCCTGGCCCTAGCTCAGTCCTTTAAGTGGCTGCTTCCACAAAGCTGTCAGCCTCAGGTTCCTGGAGTTCAAACCTCACAACTCTCCCGCTGGCCAAAAGTGCCCTGAAGGCATTCGAGGAAGAAAAAACAAAAACAAACAAACAAACAAAAAAAAAAAAACCCTTATTCCATTTTGGGGCTGGAGAGATGGCTCAGTGGTCTAAAGCACCTACTTAGAACAAGTTCAGCAAAGCACAGGGACCACGGTTCAATCCCCCAGCACCACATGCCAGCCCGCCCCCTGGTGGGCTGAGCTGGCCACACACACCTCTCTCTCTCTCTCTCTCTCTCTCTCTCTCTCTCTCTCTCTCTCTCTCTCAAATAAATAAAAAAAAATGTTCTCTCTGCAAAATGAGTGTGGGTTCTACTTCTAAAGGCTTTTTCTAGGGGCCCCAGTGTCCCTAGATGTGTCGGAGACCCTCTCTTGGGCAATGGGCACCTGTTCCCACACGGTTTTAACCACACACTCTGCTCACACAAGTTAATGATATCTCTTATTCTGTCCCTCACCTGCCTGACTGCCTATGGGCCAAGTCTGTACACACTCACATGGTCTTCCCATAAACCCTTTGAACTTTCAACACCTGCTAGACAGACCTCTCATTCTTCCCACTCGTTTTTTTTTGCATCCCTATTGCAGTTACAGCCCCAACATCCACCCAGTTCTCACAGCAGAAACCTGGGCTATCGCCCAGATTTCCTCTCTCCCCACTTTCAGTTCGGCTGATTTGTTGCCTAAATATCTGTAGTATCTTGTTTCGTTGTCTCCACTCCCACTGTTGCAGTCTCAACCTAGTCTAATGCATAGCTCTTCTTGCTCATCCAACAGTGTTACTAATCTCCTAGTTTACATCCTTTCCCTACAGGGCCCATCCCACACAGAACAGCTGAACAATCTTTTTTAAATGCATATTTAAATATGTTACTCCCATGTTTAAAATTCTTACTGGCCTTTGGAAACACTCCAGTGTAGTATTGAAAGCTCTTAAAATTCTAGCTTCAGGGCCAGCCAGTTAGTTCAGTGGATTTAAGCGCCTGCTCTGCTTTGGCACACCAACTGGGTTTGTGTGCTGTGCCAGCCCTGCCCCTGGGGCGTGCTGAAACAGCAATTGAGACTGGGTGAGGTGGTGCATGCCTGTAATCCCAGGGTTTGGTAGGCTGAAAACAGGAGTATCAGTATGAGTCCTATCTAGTAGTGAGACCCTGTACACCCTGCCCTAAATTCACACACACACACACACACACACACACACACACACACACAATTCTAACTTCCATCCACCCTGAAAGCTCACTCTTTCCCTGTCTTGTAACAGGAATCAAACTTGGGACCTTGTGCTGGCCAGGTGAGCACTTATGCACTTATGCCATTGACTATATCACCGGCCCCACATCTGCTTCTCAAAAGGAATCAAGATACCCTCATTATTTCTAAAGTAGCTCGGCTTTTTCTGGCATCAGTGTTTTTCGCCACACTATTGTCTCTCCCTGGCATAGCTCTCTCTTTATGTGGCAAAGCCCTATGCATCTTTCAGGGTTTCTTTGGTATCACCTTGTCATAGTTTGGGTTTTGCAAGGGGAACAATACAGGACACATTTTATAAGATTATTTTATAGTAGTTACCTCCCCCAAAGACTCATATGAAGAGTGCAGGAAATCTGTCCATATACTAAAGACCAAAGAACCCAGCTGAGGGCCTGGATCCTAATATCCTGCATGAATCCAGCTGAAGACCTAGAACCTGTAACAATGCCTCCCACAAGTCCAATTGGAGGCCTAGGGCCCACCCACGATAATGTCTCATGCAGGCCCACTTCATGGATCTGTGCTGGGAAGACCCAAAGGTCAGTGGTGGAAGCTAGAAAGTCTGTACCAGTGGGATGAAAGATCTGTACTAGCAGGCTGAGGCATTTGAAGTGGAGCCGGGAAGCAACACACAAGGTAACAACCAGAGCTCCCCTGATAAGCACCATAGCAATCCTCATCAACAGTGAAGTCCTGAGCTCCTCCAGTGATGAAGAAAGCTGAGTTCCCATCAGAAAAATCGATGTGACAAACTTCTCCAAGAGACTGAGCTGTGCACCCTCTTCCCTTCCAGAGCCAGGAAGTGATGCTCAAAATGAGGACCAGAGCTCTCCCAAAGTGAACTGTACCCATTCACAGCCTCAGGGAGGTCCAGACAGCCAAATTCATCAGGAAAGCCAGCATAACAAGTCCTCCAGTAGAATAGCCCATGAGAACCAGCTGCTTCCAACAGCTTCCCAACAGCTTCTCCACACAACTTCTCTAACCACTTTCCAATAGCTTCTCTAATCCTGCCTGCCATGCTGTTGGCAACAATCTTCAGGTGGGCCTCCCACACCCAACATTATGTTAGTTCAGGTCAGCTGAGTGTAACAAGTTGACCGCCTGGGGCTGGGGAGATAGCTCAGTAGGATAAGCGCCTGCCCGGCAAGCACAAGGTTCTGAGTTCAATCCCTGGTACCGCAAAAAAAACAACAAACAAACAAGTTGACCACCAGTTGTCAATCCACCACACACCTCTTTTAGGAAATATTGTTGGGGGGGGGGCTGGTGAGATGGCTCAGTGGTCTAAAGCACCTACTTAGAACAAGCTAAGCTAAGCAAAAGCACAGCGACCGCGGTTCAATCCCCAGCACCACATGCCAGCCAGCCCCGCCCCCTGGTGGGCTGAGCTGGCCACACACACACACACACACACACACACAATAAATAAATAAATAAGGAAATATTGTTGGGATCCCCGAGACTGTATTCCTGTTCTCTTGTTTTCTTTTGGTGCTGCAGTGAACAAGGGCTTTGCTCGTGCTAAGCAAATGCTCTATCACTGAGGTACATCCCCAATTCTCCTCCCACACGTGCCTATTTTCTCTGCCAGACTGTGACTTTATGAGGTCAAGCTCAGTATTTTGGTCAAGTGTATTTCTGCATGGGTCTTATACAAAATAAAAGTTTATTGAACAAACGAATCTTTTGGATCTCCACCCCTACTTTAATGCAGGAAAAACTCCCGGGTAGAGAGCAGGCTAACAATGGGCCTAGGACGTTTGGAGTCCGCATTTTTTTTTTAATATTTATTTATTTTTATTTATTACATTTATTTATTGTGTGTGTGTGTGGCCAGCTCAGCCCACCAGGGGACGGGTCTGGCTGGCATGTGGTGCTGGGGATCGAACCGCGGTCCCTGTGCTTTGCCAAGCTTGTTTCAAGTAGGTGCTTTAGACCACTGAGCCATCTCTCCAGCCCCGGAGTCCGCATTCTGAGTAATTGGTTGGAAGTGATGCTTAATGAATCGGGACTCCTCGATTTAGGGATGGGCAACAACCTGCCTGGGTTCCTTCCTAACGGTGATGAAACAAGGAGGACGCCCAAATCTTGAAGGAGCAGAGAAGCCTAGGTTCGCACTAGGGAGATTCACAACTTTTCTCCACGTCGGGTGGAGACCAGCAAAGAGGGAAGGGATGTCGGGATTCCAACGGGCCTGAGCCGTAACTCCTCAGTCTGGAATGCGCCGGGAACTAGCTTTTTGCACCCAGGCTCCGCCCTTTCCGGAAAGCTTTCTGGATTGGTTGTTCTTCCATAACGTCATATAGCCCCGCCCCAGCGCGCGTCCTGCCGCGTGCCCACCCCCGGGTGGCTGCTGCAGCCTACGCTACCGGTGCCAGTGTCTGCAGCCTGCTGAGCCGGAGCCCGAGCCAAAGGTGTTCGGAGCCGGACGTGGGCTTCTGGACCGTCGCTGCGAGCAGGCGATGGTCCAGCGGCCCGAGCAGCCATGGAGGCCGAAGCAGGGGGCCTGGAGGAGCTGACGGATGAGGAGATGGCGGCGCTGGGCAAGGAGGAGCTGGTGCGGCGCCTGAGGCGAGAGGAGGCGGCGCGCCTGGCCGCACTGGTGCAGCGCGGCCGGCTCATGCAGGAGGTGAATCGCCAGCTGCAGGGTCACCTGGGCGAGATCCGTGAGCTCAAGCAGCTCAACCGGCGCCTGCAGGCCGAGAACCGCGAGCTGCGCGATCTCTGCTGCTTCCTGGACTCGGAGCGTCAGCGCGGGCGGCGGGCGGCGCGCCAGTGGCAGCTTTTCGGGACCCAAGCATCCAGGGCTGTGCGCGAGGATCTGGGCGGCTGTTGGCAGAAGCTGGCCGAGCTGGAGGGCCGCCAGGAGGAGCTGCTGCGGGAGAACCTGGCCCTTAAGGAGCTCTGCCTGGCGCTGGGCGAGGAGTGGGGTCCCCGCAGCGGTCCCGCAGGCGCGGGGGGCTCAGGTGCCGGGCCCACACCTGAGCTTGCTCTGCCTCCCTGTGGACCCCGAGACCTAGGCGACGGAAGCTCCAGCACCGGTAGTGTGGGCAGCCCTGATCAGTTGCCCCTAGCCTGTTCACCCGAGGACTGAAGGCGCTGCTTCTACGCCGACGCCCGCCGGGATTGGTCCCTGAACGTAGGGACTGCTGTGAACCTCGGGACCTGGGCACTGTCCTGGCTGCGTACCAGGCGCCGCTGCCATGGAGAAACCCTGATACTAAGGAGGGCCCCTCGATCTCGCTGGCGGGGGAGCAGGGGGACTGGAGTGGAGGGACTTGCTGGGGGTTGTGTGGAGACTAATAAACCGGGACGGAAGCGGAGCCCGAAGCCTTGGAAGCGTCTGTTTGGGAATCGCCAGGGTTAGAATGAGGGCGGGAACGCTGACATGGGGTAGTGCTCTTATCCGAAGGACTGCCAAACTAAGGTGGCTTACTCTCCCATTATCTCGAGGCTGGGGTGGGATGCGGAATGGTGGACTTCCCCAGTCGGGCGCCGGGGCAGCCCTAAAGTGGCTCCGGCTCCCTCCCCGCCTCCTTCCTGTCCGAGACAATGGGGCAGGAAGCAGGTGTCGGGGGTCTAGAACCCAAGGGCCCTTCTCCGGAGGTGGAAGGGGACATACTGACGCCCCCTATGGCCCAAGCAAGAGCACTGCGGGTCCCCAAAGGATGATATGCTAGCTCCCTCCAGTACACTGCATCCTATAGATGTGACATCAGGTGTAGCCCCATTTGCCAGATAAGACAGTTGAGGTCCAAAAAATATTAAAGAATTTGTCCGAGCTTACACAGTGAGTCAGGAACTGAGCTCGAATCTAGAGCTTCAGGCTGCAAATTACCTCCCTTTAGCCTCTGCATCCAACCAAACATCCAGGCCAGAGCTTCAAGACTTTTATTCCATTTTGGAAGGACTGTATAAAAATATTCTCTCTAGGAAAATAAATAGCAGCTGCCCCCTCTTGTTGGGGCTTGGATTTCCTGGAGCTAGAGGCTTCTCAGAGCTGGGGGCTGCAAGTTAGCTCATCACAGAACCCTCTGGCACCTCCTGAGCTGTGCCAGTCAGGAGGGGCCTGCAGAATGCCCTAGTCCAATCACCTGGTGCTGCTGGCAGTGAGGCTGGGTGACTTAGTGTTCTAGTTAGTGCCTGTAAAATGGCATTGTCAGGGTGGGTTTGGGTGTATCTAAAGAAGAGGGCGGTGGGTTTTGGGAGTGGTCTACAACGGAATAGTCTTAGTCTTTTGGTTTGCCAGCATTTCTCTGGCACAAATGGGAAATATCCTGTGTCTGATTTAGTGCAAATTGGAATAGAGAGGCCAGCTCTAGAGAAACAGTGAGCAGCTGTAGTACTCCAAACTGCCTCTACTGAAAAGCAAAATATGCTCAATCTCGTCAGGAGGGATGCAGAAGAAACTACTGGCATTGTGTATGGAATGTGATCCAGGCCTGCTGGACCAGTGTGGGAAAGGGAAATGTTGGCTATGGTAGTGTCTGCAGGGGTGGGGCTGGGTGTCTCACAAAGCAAGGAGGGTTGGGGAGCCTAGAGGATCTGAAGATGGGTCCCCACTGCTGCTGCTGCTCTTTCGATGAGCTGAGGCACAGGGTTCAGGAGTGCTGGGATAGGTGAAGACCAGACTAGGTGTAAAGGGAGTCAGAGAGGGTGTGGTCATGAGTGTTGGTGTGTGCAATGCCTCGGGTTCAAGCACAGGCACTGGGGAAAGGGAGATACAAGGTACAGGGCGGCAGGGGGCTGGTGGGCTGCTGGTACCACTTGTACTGCTGGCAACACCTGGATCCCTGTCCTCCTTGTCCACTTCTGGGATTTTGCAGATGGGACGGTGGGCTTCTAACACCAGCTCCAGGCGCTCTTTCTGCTTCTGCAGCTCTTCTATCTCTCGCTGCAGCCCGGATTTCTCATCCTCCAGCTTGTCAGTCTCCTACAGAGGGTGAAGGAAAGAGTCGGGAAGATGAGGGCTAAAGAACCAAAGGCCTGGGAGTGGGGGCTGAGGGTGGGGTTTCCAGCCTGTCTGGACTGCAACTCCCAGGAGCCCATGGGAGAAAATAAGCCTGACTCCCATTAGGCCCTGGGCAAACTGGAAGGAGATTGGCAGCTAGTCTTAGCTACTACTCTCTGCTGCTAGTGCATTACAACTAATTTTTAATTGTATTTTCCTTTACCCAGAACTGCACCCCTTCAGACACAGAATGAGGGCGGGGTGTGGGGGATTAATAGACTGGGGCCCTGCGGGATCTGGGGTCCCTCCTAGGCCCAGTGGGCCAGAACCAGTACTCACAGCCTGCAGGAAGTCTGTCAGTTCCTTCCTGCGGTTCCTGCACTTGGCTGCAGCCAATTTGTTCCGCTCACGCCTCACTCTACGGCGCTCCTCCTCCTCTGGGCTGATCTGAGGGGTGGGGATGGGGCCAGCAGTGAGGTGAACCCCAGGTCACTGGCTCCCCAGAGCTTACCACACTGGACCCAATGGTAGGACTTAGTAGAACCCTGGCAATGCCGGCTGGGGGTGGGCTGAACCTGTAATTTAGAGACCACTACACACCAACTGGTTCTCAGCACTCAAGCAGTCCTTCCCCTGCACCCCCACTAGGTACCAGGAATCAAACTGGACCTCCAGCTTGCTAGGCATGCACTGTGCTGCTGAGCTATGTCTCTCGCTCCCTTGGCTTTAGCCCCTATTAATCTCCCATAACGCCCCCTCCCAATCCAACCTAGGATTCAGGTAAGACACTCCCACCTCCTGAAAATTTCATCCCACCATAGTCTCATATACCAGCCTACCCAGACCAAAGGAAAGAAGAACTGCTACCTCACAGACCCTCCATCTCTTACTCATTTATTTGGAAGAGATAAGAATTCCCAGCTCCTTCTGCCAGGAAGTGCACCACTCTACCAACTAGGAGTAGTCTTTCCTCCTCTGAGTCCCTGGGACTGGGTCATCCTTTTCCACAGGACTCTCATCCTTCTTTATCTCTGGAAGACTAAATCTCTTACCCCAGGAACTATAAACTATAAGAGGAGCTCATGAATGCTGCTGAATAAGTTGCAACTTATTGCAGCCTATTATGTGCCAGATAGGCACTACACATAGCTGCTTCTAAACCTTTTTTCCTGCTGTGTTGACTGAGCTACCACTGAGCTACATTCCTAGCTCTTACACAGATTTTCATCGACTTTCCTCTGTAAGGAAATGAAGCCCAAGGAGGATGAGTATCTTGTTCAGAGTAGGAGTTAATATCCATCCAGTTACTTTTTCCATTGAAGGAGAGGCAGCTGAGGGAGCCTACCTCTACCTGCAGGAACCCCATTGACAGCTTAGTCCCAACCTGGTAGTACCCAGGATCAAAGTGCCATACTCAGGACAAGGCTGAAGGAAGAAGTGTGGTGTAGAGGGGTTACCACTGGCCTGCCGCTCCTCACATCTCAGTCCCAGTTGCTCACAAAAGCTAGGCATTCTGTTGCTGGGACATCAGACCCTAGCAGATCTCACATCTCTCCCACGCTCCCCAGTTCCACCCCCCCATCCTCTACCCAGTCTTAAGAACAAGCTTTTTATCTTTTTCAAATTTTAAATAAGGTCTCATTATGTCCCAAAATGGTTTCGAATTCGTTACATAGCTATACAGCCCAGGATAGTCTCTAACTCTTCAAACTTCCTGCCTGAACCTTCCAAGGGCTGGAGTTACAGGCATGAACCACCGTGCCCAACACAGAGCAAGCTTTTAATATGGAAACTTCATCTTACTATAGTCTCATATACTACCCTCACCAAAGGAGAGGAAAGAGGAACCGCTTGCTCCCTCACAGACCCTCCATCTCTTACTCATTTATTTGGAGGAGATAGGAGTTCTCAGCTCCTTCTGCCAGGAGCCTTCGGTTAACTCCTCCATGCTCAGGATCTGACTTTAGAGATGGGTGGACCTGGAGGCCAAGGCCAGTCCTGTCTTGTATGATCCTAGGCAAGTGACTATTTCTCTGTGCCTTCGTTTCCTCAGCTGGATGATGAAAAAAGCCAAAGTGTATCCCCTAGAGGGTTTTTGTGAGAACTAAATGAGATAAGGAAACAGAGACCCAGAGAATAGCTAAAGGGAACCCTTATGTTCCTGTTTTCTCCCCAGCTAGTGACAGTGGAAGTCCACACCCACCACACACATCAGCAGGTGGAAACCCTGGCACTTGACCACATGCATACCTTACATTCTCTCCCCTCTACCTCAATGCTTGCTCCTGCTCTTACTCTCCCTGGAAAGGCCTTTCCTTCACCTGTACCTATGCAAATGCCACCCACCTTCTAGGTTACATGTCATCTTGGCCAGGAAGCTTTTCTTGATCCAAGAATGACCTCTCTGCCCTCTGGGCCTTCCTGGGGATAAATCCTATGACTTTCTGCCTCGTGCAATACTCACAAAGATCCTACCTTCTCCCTTGTAAGTCTCTACTGTCCAGTGAAAGCTTGTCTGGCACACTAGCACCCCTGTGGGCAGCCAGCACTGGTGCGACACTTCTGTTGCTTACCTGTTCACAAGGTCTTCGACGCACCCCTGGAGGGGGCCCCAGGGCCCTAATGACTCCTGGCCGGGGCTGCAAAGGACTGTACTCTGGGTAAGCCAGAGGCCTGGGGTAGCTGCTTGGCCCCAGGAAATGAGGCTGCACCATCCACTGCAATTCCTGGCTGCCACTCACAGCATTGATGCTTGGCACAAGGTGGAACTTCTAAGGGATAAGAAAGGAAAGGTGAGGGATGAGGTCCATATGCATTGAGAGGCTTCCAAATTCTACCATACCGTTGTCCACTCTCCATGCAGATGTTGGCTCAGGGAAATCAGAAAAAATACAACTTGGCTGTCAGAGGAATTGACTTGGTGGCAGATTACGAGCTGTGTAACTTTGGGCAGGTTACATCACCTGTCTGTGTCTTGTTTCCCCATCACAGCTAACTCTTATCAAGCGTGAACTGTCTGGTGACTGTTCTAATTACCTTACAAACATTGACTCATCTGGCTGGAACAACAGTATCTTCATTTTCAGGCAAGAATACAGTTGTCTGCAGACATGGACAAAAAGTAGGAAATGGGCTTTGATCCCAAGTGGCTGTGCTTTTACCTATTCCTTCACCCATCCACACAGAGGATAATTACAGCACCTACCAGTAGCTCTCAATGTGGCTATGAGACACAAGTACAGGAAAATGGTGTGTGCCCAACGCAGAGGGGCTATGATGAGCAAGAGCTGCTGCTGTGAACTCAGCCTGTCCCACTTGTAATCTCAGCTCAGCCAATTAGTAGCTAAGCAAGTTATTTAACCCAGTTTGCCTCAATTTCCTAATTTTTAATATCACAAGTGAGGATTACATCATTTTATTGGTTCTAACAAATAGAGCTTTAATAGCTCTGAAATCATAGTTCAATTGGTAACTTTAAAAAAAATGTGGTTCCAAAAATAATAGCGAGTTTTAAAATCTGTAGGTCTTAGAGTCCGTGAAATATGGCAAATGAGGGGAAGAGCTGATGGTTGCTTAGCGCTGTTAGCGCTGAAGCCATTACCAGGTGATCGTTTTCTTTCAGCCAGAAATTTGAGCAATGTGTTGGGATGTGGGTTCAGTGTTCTGGGAAGAGATCTGGGTTCAAGCCCTGCGGCTGGGTTCTGGATGTGGGGCTCAGCCATCCAGGAAGTGCCGGCCAAGCCCAGGCAAGCCCTGGCCCAGTGCTGTGAGCCCCGCGACGACCCAGTGACCCCAGTTCCGGGCCCGAGGCACAGCCGGCAGCTTCTCCAGCTCCCGAAGTTGTCCGAGACCAGGCACTCCGGGCCAGGAAGGGAGGGGCGCCCGGGGTGACTCAGCCACCGTGACTCGGCCACTGTGACTCTGCGGAACAGACGCCGCTCCTTCCCTCCCCTGCGACACGTGCTCACAGCCCCTCGACAGGAAACGGGCACCTGCAGCCTCGCAGGTCCCCTCAGCCAGCAGTGGGCGTTGTTTGGTGTCGGAGAGGCAGGAGTGGGCGGGGGGGGGGGGACACACATTCGGGCTGAGTGACTCTACGTACCCCCTGGCACGTCGAGGTCTCTATTTGCCCTAGCCCGCATTAGAGTCAGGAACCAGTCTCCTGGAACCTATCAGGGTCCACTGCGCAAAGAATGCAATAGATTCTTGGCGATGGGGCAGAGACAGACGGACAAATAGACACACACGGACAATCACAGACTGCCGAGGATTCCCACTCTGTCCAGGGTGGTCTCTCATGAAATCCCGTTTCCCTTCTGTGTCGGGATGTCTCTGTCATAGAACAGATCCTAGGAATTTAGTCCGGGATGGAGAACTGGCCAGAGGAGGTGGGACACAGAATTTAGCAGCGGACAGGAGGAAAGAGAAAACGATAACGGAGACAGAAAGAGAGACAGCAGACAGCGAGGGAGAAAGGGAATGCGAGAGGCGCGTTAGTAGATCTTCGATGCGCTCACAGCGCGCGTTCCCCTGGGTCCTGCGGCGGAGGGACACCGACCCCTGGACAATGGAGAATCCGCAGAATCCTCGCCCGAGTCCGAAACCAAGTCCCTACTCCTGTTCCCGGCCCTCATCCAGAGCGCACCTCAGCCGACCCTGGCGTCCCAAGCTCTGTCCATGCGGGCACCCCTGGATCCGGCCTGTCTCACCTGCTGGGCGGCCGCCTGCGCTGAGACGGGGGGCTGCGCCGGTCCGCCGTACGCACTGCCCGCCCCGGAGCTCGGTCCGGGTTCCCCAAAGTCTCGGTACATGCCCTGGGCTGGCTGCTCTATGGGGTCCTTGTCGGCAGCCGGGGTCTGACTCACTCCCGCGTTGCAGTCTTTTCTTTTTATGAATGAAAAATTCACGGGCTGAACCACTTCGACCGCGGGGGGTGGAGGCGTTTCGGAGCAGCGCGGTCACCTCGGGGCCCCACCTCTCCAGGCGCGCCGCCTTTCGCCAGCCGGCTCGGAACTTTTCGAGCCCTCCTACTGTGGGCAGCCTCCTTTTCTTGGGGATAATGGGCAGGCTTGGCGTCCCCCAGCTACTGTGACGGGCCTGCCCCCTCTGACGTAGCTGCCCATACATGGTGCAATTTCCTTGGCGCGCCCAGGTGGAGCCCAGGATTCCCCTGCGGATTTACGCACCTGCCCAGAGCCGCGCCCAGCCGCGAGCGCTGCCCTGTCTTTAATCCCATAACTACCTTGCCGCTCGCGCGGGGGTTGGGGGTGGGGGAAAGGAGCAGGACTGTGAAAGCAGTCTGAAAACTACTACGATGTGAATTATAAGTGTGGTTTTTATTAGCATATTATTATTATTTACTGGATAGTTTTTTCCAGTGTCAAGAACCATCCCACCTGCCATTCAAGGCTTCACAGTGTGACCTGAAGCTCCTCCACCAGCACTGTTTTAAGACTTCAGTTGTACTAAAAGGTGAATAAATGACAAATCAACGACACAAAATATCATAATTTTATTTTTTTATTAGTACACTTTTGTGGTATATAATGTTTACATTCCATGTGTGGAGCTCGTACCTTTACCTATTATCACTTAATTCTTTTTTCATCCTTTGTCTTTAGCCCCTGTCCCCTCTCCCTCCATCTCTTGATCCCCTTTCCCTTTGAGAAGAATGTGTCTGTACTTTCTTTCTTTCTTTTTCTTTTTCTTTTTTTTTTTTTTTAAGATAAGGTCTGGTCCTGTAGCTCAGGCTGGTCTTGAACTCATAATATAGCCCAGGCTGTCCTAGAACTCATGGTGGTCCTCCTGCCTCAGCCCCCTGAGTACTGGGATTACTGGCGTACACCACTACACCTGGCTATTTCTTTCTTTTCTTTTTTTTTTTTGTGTGTGAAATCGGGGATTGAACTCAGGCCCTTGCACTTGCCAAGGAAGCGCTTATTCTACTGAGTTATCTCCCCAGTCCCTGGCTATTTCTTATTATGTATCTTTTATTTTTCTTTTTATTTATAATTTGGATTTCTCATACAAGAAAAACCATGGAATACTTAAGCTGTATGTCTGCATCCATTTTCCCCAAAATAACTCAAGTTTATCCTTTTTTGGCAAAGAGTAGTACTCCATTGTGTGTAAATACCATGTTTTATTTATCCATTCCTGTTGATGGACATGTAGGGTGCTTCCAAGATTTAGGTATTATGAATTGTGCTGTTATAAACATGGGTATGGATGTATCACTGTAATATGATGTCTTCAACTCTTTCAGGAAGATACCTAGGTGGGGAATAGCTTCATCAAATGGAATTTCTAATTTTAGTTTGTTTGTTTTTACTAGGAATCAAACTCAGGACCTTGTGTTTTTCAGGTAATTGCTGTGCCACTGAGCTATAGCCCTTGTCCTAGTTTTAGTTTTTTGAGGAATTGTCACATTGATCTCCATAGTGGTTGTATTAATTTATATTCCCTCCAAGAAATGTTGGTTTTTAAAATACTTACATTAGCTTTTTTTTTTTTTTTTTCTTGTACTGGGGATTGAATTCAGGACCATGTGTTTGCCAGGCTGGTGCCTATACCACTGAGCTACTCCCTAGTCCTTCAAATACTTAAAATAAACAAGGTGATATTGCTTTTGAGTGGATGTGGTGGGGGGGAAGCAAAAAGTAAACCGGCGATGCTTTGAACTGGCCACAGGCTTCCAATACAGTTGTGCCACTCAGGATAATCTGTTTTCGTTCAGAGCCTACAGACAGTGACAGCCTGTGTGGAGACACAGAAGTCCCAAAGCGTGATAAACATCGGCTTTCTTGACTTCTAGCACTGTGTGACTATGCGTCACTATCCTTGTTTGGAGAGTGTGTCAAAAGTCTATACAAAAGAAAGATGTTAGAGAGGTGGGTATCATTATCTTCCCCACTTTACAGATGGGGAAACTGAGGCTGGGAGTTGTTGAAATACATTGTCCAAGGTCAATAAATGAGTGGCTATAAAAGGTGATTGACTCAGGACTAAAGTTCCAAACTCAGGCTCAGCCAAGATTTTCCAAACTCCTCACAGCTTCATAGAAGGCTCTCCATGTCACTGGGGAGAGGACTTCCCAAACTCCTCGGCTTCCTCCAATTTTATGCAGGAGAAAACTGAGGCCCAGAAAAAGCAGCTGCTAGAGTCACACAGCAGGAGAGATGGACTCTGTTGCTCTTCCACCAGCACCTTCAGCTGATCAGCTCCAGTTCTGTCCTGGGGATGTGTGTGTCCTGGGCTGCTTTCCATGGAAACAGAGGATTCTAGTGCCACAGCTAGCATTTTCTGTCTGTGTGAGCTAGGACAGCTCATCTACCTGGAGCCCCAGTCCCAATTGAGCCCCCTGTTGACTTCATAAGGAAAGCTGCTGGAAGATCAAATGAGATCACAAATGTGAAAGTGCGTTGTAAGTTGTAAAGTTCCAAGTATGCACAAGGTGATTGCTAGCCTAGCGCCTTTTCCTCGCCCTGGTTCTACTCAGTGCTTCCTTTAAAAAGAAAACAAACCACTGCAGTTTAACAAATGAGACATATAAAGGGTGTGTGTGTTTTAAGAAGGAAGGAGGAAGGGAGAGGGAGAAGGAGAGGAAGAGGAAGAGGGAGGGGGGAGATGGGAGAGGAGGGGAGAAGGGAGAAGAGAGGAGAGGGGAAAGGAAAGAGGAGAGAAAGTTTAACTATGAGACTTTTTAAACAAGTCTGATTCTGGGTTTGAATTCTGGTTAGGCTGTCCACTTCTAAAGCTGTTTGCTCGTCATTAAAATGGAGACATAATGACAAGGATAGAAATTAAGACAAAATAAAAATGTCACATGCTTAGCATAGTCTGTAGTAAGAATTTGACAGTGAGCTGGACATGGTTGTGCATGTCTGTAATCCTAGCACTCAGGAAGCTGAGGCAGGAGGATTGCCATCAGTTTGAGGCCAGCCTGCAACAAAGAAAGAGAGAGAGAGAGAGAGAGAGAGAGAGAGAGAGAGAGAGAGAGAGAGATTGATTTTGACAGTGAAGATAAAGTCACATATGAATAAATTTTGTGTTTGCGTGCATGTGTGTATGTAATTCTGAAAGTCCCTTTCTGCTCTAACGGTTGGTGGAGCCACAAGAGGCCCTTTCAGAGGCAGCACATTCCAAGCTTCTCAGTCACTAACCCCTGCCCTGTGGCCCACAGACGTTCCTGGTTTCTGACCTCACCAGCTCCTACCCAGGGACCAAGGAGTCTGCTGGGATGGGGGGCTTAGAGATCCTGCCACTGTCCCTTGGCATCCCTATGGGCCACCTCCCCTGTCTGAGCCCCAGAAAGTCCCTGTAAATCAGGGCTACAGTGAAACCAAAGGTGACACCTAGTAGGTGCTCAGGGCCAGGGCCATGGGGGCCTTGGAGATGATGTTGAAGTTTTTCCCTTCTTTTTCTAAATTCAAGTTTATTTTTTTAGTTGAGGTGAAATTCACGTAACATACAATTAACCACTGTTAAGGGTACACAGGTGACATTTAGTGCATTCACAGTGTTGCACAACCACCACCTTTATGTTTTTAAAAACTTTTTTTAAAATTTATTAATTTATTGTATCTAGAACAGGGTGTACAGGGTTTCATTGCATAGGTTGGACTTTGGTGATCCTCCTGTTTACAGCCTTCCAACCTGTCTCAGTGCACCCCTGGGGGGGTGGGGCCAGCACTGCAGGCCTGGAGATCCAACTCCCGGCCCTGCATCTGCCCAAGCATGGGCTTTAAGCTGCTGAGCTATTTGGCTGGCCCTTCAAAACTTTTATCACTCCAGATAAATAGCCCATTACCCATTAAGAAATCACTCCCAAATTCCCCCTCCCACAAGCGTTGGTAACCACTAATCTACTTTCTATCTCTGTGGCTTTGCCTGTTCTGGGCATTTCACATAAATGGAATCATATAATTTCTGAACTTTTGTGTCTGGCCTTTCTGATTTAGCATGTTTTCAAGGTCTATTCTTGTTGCACCATGTGATAATGTTTTGTTCCTTTTATGGCTGAATAATATTCCATGGTATATATATGCCACAGTTTATGCATAAATTAGTGGCACTGTGTTGTTTCTGTTTTTCAGCCAGTAAGAATCATGCTGGGGCTGGGGAGATGGCTCAGTGGAATAAGCGCTTACCTGGCAAGCGCAAGGGCCTGAGTTCAATCCCTGGTTCTGGGGAAAAAAAAAAAAAAAAAAAGAATCATGCTGCTATGAATATTAGTGTACAAGTTCTTTTGTGAACATAAATTTAATTTCTCTTAGAACTATGAATCAGTGGAGTTGAGTCATGCGATATTCTCCTGAGGAGCTGCCAGACTGATTCCCAAAGTGGTCACACTATTTTACATTTCCATCAGCAGCAGGTAAGCACTGATATCTCCAAATGTTAGTTTCTGGTTTTTTGTTTCGTGCTTTTTTTTTCTTTCAGGACTAGAGAATGAGTCCGAAGCTTTAGCACTGACACATATTATAGCCCCAGCCCTTTTCTTTTCTTTTCTTTCTTTTTTTTGAAAGAATCATTTATTTTTTTGGTATAGGGTCTCACTATGCAGTTCAGACTCATAGTGATACTCCTGTCTCAGCCTCTCCAGTGCTGGATTACACATGCCTGGTTTTGGTGTCTGGTGGCGTGGGCTGGCACAGCATATGGTTCCAGAGACTGAAGCCAGACTCTTGTGCTTGCCAGGCAGGCACTTAGACCACAGAGCTATCTCTCCGGCCCTAATTTTCATTTTTATTTTGAGACAGGGTCTCAATTTCCCAAGCTGGGATTGAATTTGCAAAGTTCCTATCTCCGCCTCCCAGAGTCCTGGGATTATAGGAGTGTATCACCATACCCAGCTAGTTCTATTCTTAAAATAAAGGCATTCTAGGGGCCAGGGAGATAGCTCAGTAGAATAAGTGCTTGCCTGGCAAGCATAAGGGCCTGAATTCAATCCCCAGTTCTACCAAAAAAAAAAAAAAAAAAAGCAAAAATAAAGGCATTCTAGAGGGTAGAAAGTGTTCTCGCATTGTGTTTTGATTTGTATTTCCCTAACGATCAAGGAACACCTTTTGATGTACTTCTCAATCTCATTATATGGATACTGTATTTTTGGATGGATGTCTGTTCAAGTCCTTTGCCCACAAAGGTTGTTTGTGTTTTTGAAGTTGAGTTGCACTTCTTCTTTGTATATTCTGGATACTAAACCCTATTGGATATATGACTTGCAAACATTTCCCTCTATCTGTAGTTGTCTCTGTATTTTTTTTTTTTTTCCAGAACCAGGGATTGAACTCAGGCCCTTGTGCTTGCCAGGAAAGCACTTATTCTACTGAGCCATCTCCCTGGCCCCTGTCTCTGTATTCTTGATAATGTGTATGCACACAAATTTAAATTTTTAAAATAGAATCCAGGGTTGGGATATAGCTCCGTGGCATGGTACCTGCCTGGCAAGTCTGAGGTCCTGAATTTGATTTCTAGTACCAAAATAAATAAATAAATGTAAAATAAAATAAAATATAGTTTATCCACTTTTCCTTTTGTTATTCATACTTCCAGGGTCAAATCTAAGAATCTATTGTCAAAAGCCATTAAGATTTGTAGTCAGGCATGGTGGCAGATGTCTATAATCCTGGAACTCAGGAGGCTGAGGCAGAAGGATTACTGTGAGTTAGAGGCCAACCTGAACTACATAGTGAGACCTTATCTAAAAAATAATTACACTTTTAGCTGCTAGACCTATCACTGACTAAATTAACATTTTTTAAAAAGTGTATTTGGTTGTCGCAGGGTCTCACTACGCAGTTTGGACCCCGGTGATCCTCCTGCTTTCAGCCTCCCTAGAGCTGGGATTATAGCCCTTGTGCCACTATGTCCAGACTCTGGCTGGCTCAGCCTGTCGTGTCGGGGTGGAACCTTGGTTCTTGCACTTGCCTAAGCAGGTGCTTTAGTTCACTGAGCTATCTTGCTGGTCCCTGGATTAACATTTACTATACATAAAGTACACATGCATATAGTAAATGTGCTCAGTTCAATGACTGTTTGTGTATCTGTAAACACATTCTATATCCAACAGAAGGGTAGGTGGCTATTTTACCCCACTCACTACTCCCCACTGTGAGCTCATCACCATTTAGACTGTTTGAGAAGGAGTCTCTCTATATAGCGCAGGCTGCCCTTAAACTCACTTATGTAGCCCAGGCTGACCCCTAACTCACCTTGATCCTCCTGCCTCAGCCCCCCAAGTGCTAGGGTTACAGGCAAGTGCTGTCAAGCCCAGCACCATTTAGACTTCTATCATCATGGATGTGCCTGTTCTTGAACTGCATGTAAATGGAACCATGTGGCATGTGCTGTGGGTCAAGATGTCTGTGGAATTGTGTCCATTGGTAGGTGATCTAGTAGCTTGGTCTTTTCCAGTATGGTGAGATCTTCTGTCACACAAATGCTCTCACAGTCCATCTCTCCCTTCTCCTGCTGATGACTCAGGAGCCCTTTGAGGCTACTACAAATAAAGCTGCTGGAACATTCTTGAGAAGCCTTTGGTGGCTTATTGCTCTCTTTTGTCTTGGATACATGGCCAGGGAGGGAATTATTGGTTGTAGGGTAGGTGTATATTTGGCTTCCATTAAATCTCTCCAACAGTTTTCCAAAGTAATTGTACCGGGGCTGGAGAGATGGCTCAGTGGTCTAAAGCACCTACTTGAAACAAGCTTGGCAAAGCACAGGGACTGCGGTTCGATCCCCCAGCACCACGTGCCAGCCAGCCCCGCCCCCTGGTGGGCTGAGCTGGCCACACACACACACACAATAAATAAAAAATAAATAAATAATCAAAGTAATTGTACCATTTCACATGCCACCAGGTGTGGGTAAGCGTTCCAGTTGATCCACTGGAAATGACCCTTTTATTTTGAAATACTGGGCACTGAAACCAAGGAATACTAAGCTACATCCCAGCCATTCGTTATTCATTCATTCATTCATTCATTCATTCATTCATTCATTCATTCATTTGGGACAAGATCTCACTTAGTTGCCCAGGCTGTCCTTAAACTTGCCTCAACCTCCCAAGTACTAGGCTGGAGTTGACAGTGGAATTCATATCGACAAACATTCATTTTCCTTGGTCCTGGTCCCAATTTCCTCTGTTCAGAGCACTTTCCACAGTCTCTGGCTCAGCACTACCCTCTCTGGGAGGGATTTTAAAAAGTCTTTTTTTTTCTTATTTATTTATTTAATTTTTAATCATAAAAATGTTTATAGAAGAGTTTTAAAATTCTAACCATTTCACCCTCAGACCTGGATGCTTCTGAGCTATGGCACCTTTAAACGGTCTGGGGCCTGGAAGGGGGTGAAGTAAGGGATCCTGTGCTTTTAGGGTGAATGCTCACTGGAGGAGCCTCTTCAGTGAACTCTGTGGACCAGGCATCACTCAAATTAATTTATGTAAGGGCCGGCCAAATAGCTCAGTAGATTAAAGCACCTGCAAGCAGGTGCAGGGGCTGGGGATTCGATCCCCTGGCCTGCCGTGCTGGCCCTGGTACGCCCTGAGACGGCAATTGAGACGGCATGGTGGCGTGCCTGTAATCCCAGCACTTGGGAGGCTGTATACAGGGGGATCAGTATGAGTCTGATGTAGTAGTGAGACCCTGAATGCCCTGTAGACCCTTCTCTAAAAATAAAAAAAAAAAATTTATGTAATTTCACAACATTCATATGAAATATTGATCTTATAATATTGTACCCACTGCTGGGTGTGGTGGCACACATCTGTCATCCAGGTACTCAGGAGGCGGAAGTGAGAGGATCACTGCATGTTTGAGGCCAGCCTGTGCGGCAAAGTAAGTTCAAGGTCAGACCGAACTAGTGAGACCCTGTCTCAAAAAGACAGCCAGATGTGGTAGTGCATATCTTTAATCCCAGCACTTGAGAGACAGAGGTAACAGGATCACCATAAATTTGAGACCAGCCTGGGCTACATAGTGAGTTCAAGGCCAGCCTGAATCGCGCAGTGAGACCCTATCTCAAAACAAAACAAAAAAAATCAAGAAGACAAAAAAAATGTATCTATTAAAAAATGAGAAATTAAGCAGCTTCCACAGTGAGGCAGTCTGTGAACCTCAGCCTAAATTAGTACAGGGTCTACAGGTCTCAGTACATAGATTGGACTCTAGTGATCCTCCTGTTTTCAGTTTCCCCAGTGCTGGGATTACAGAGCACTTTTTTTTTTTGGCTGGAACCGAGGATTGAACTCAGATCCTTGTGCTTGCCAAGGAAGCACTTATTTCACTGAGCCATCTCCCCAGCCCTTAAAAACGTATACTGAGCACTTTTTAATTTATTTATTTTTGGCTGGGATTACAGGGGTGCACCACCACACCCAGTCTCAGTGGTCATGACACTCAGTAAGCCCTGGGGACAAGGCCAGCATGGTATGTCGGGAATCAAACTCCGGTCCCTGCATTTGCCTAAGCAGGCATTTTAGTCCTCTGAGCTATCTGGCTGGCCTTCCTCAGCCTAAATTAAATCCTAAATTAAACACTGGTTCCTGGTACTAAAAGGGATATTCCGTTTTTCACCCTACCTGGATAACTTTTAACAGTTTTGCATTTTGGAGAAGTACGATGTCTATATCTATATCTACCTCACTATATTTATGTATTATTATCCTCCAAGTTGGTGATCATAAAAAAGGATGTAGAAAATATTATTTTAAATCATGATTTTTATTTTTTGTATTGCTTTATATTTAAATTATTTAGTTGTAATTCTTTTTGATTAGGTAATACACTTATATACATGAAGTTCCACAAGCTACAATAAGGAACCTCCCCCTTTGGCAAAAGTACCTGCCTGGGAAGCACAAGGTCCTGAGTTCAATACCCAGTACCAAAACAGAAAAAGAAAAAAAGAAACCTCCCCCTTAGTTATAACCTCTTCCTGTCTTCCTTTTTTTCATTAACTTCAGTTCATTCCTCATAGTCCTCTTTTTATTCATGAGAAAACTTCATTCCCTTAACTTTCATGCCTCAGTTTCCTCATTGGTAAGAAGGATATGATAATACTTGCATGTACTTTTCAGGATAGTAGGCAGAGTAAACAAGGGAAGGTGTGGTTAGAGCTTAGTAGGGGCCTTCATGGTGAGGAAGCCATAAGTGACTTCAAGAATATTCTTACTGTATGCATACTTCCTGTGGGTGGCTGTGTCACTGAGCCTGGACCTCAAGCTTTCTTGGAGTGGGTCCCTGCTGCTGGCAGACCTAGGCCAAGGACAGTTGGAAATTCGCACTCAATTTTCCAGCTCCTCCTATACTTGAAGACATGGAACTGCCTCACCCCATTTTCTGTCCCCAGGCTCCCAGGAGCCCAGCCTGCTGTTCCTGAAGGTGTCAGCTCCTGCTCTGGGATGAAACTTTCATCCTGGGATGAAAGGCTGGCGGGTCTGGGCTGAACCAATAAGCTGCCCCACCCATGCTGGGAGGACCCCTGGGCACTGGTGTAAACTGAGTCATTGGGGGGATAAGAGGTTGAGTCATGTGGCTTGTGAGCAGTAGCCAAATGGAGCAGAGCTTGCCTGTGTGGGGCTCCTGACCACACCTCATCAAGCTCCAGCCTTCAGGCCCTTCAGGCACACGGCAGGCCCCTGACTCAAGGCTGAAGGAGGAGAGCCAGCCCAGCTCCGAGATTGGAGCCTGAAGGAAGGCTCCCAGTAGTGCACCCGTGTGTGCGTGCGTGCGTGCCTGCGTGCGCGCACTCACGCCTTGTTGGGGGAGGTGGATGGCAGGACGGGAAAGGGAGGCTCTGACTGGAGAGGAAAGGATTGGGGTTTGGAAAAGTGTCAAAGCCCCTGAGGGATTCCGGCAGAATGCTTCACTGCCCTCTCCCGGTCTCTGAGGGGTTGGCGGGCTTTCTTGCAGGAGCCAGCTCTCTCCTGTTAGAGGGTTGGGAAGGGATGAGTCAGGGCCGGTGCTAGATCTGGCTGTGCTCTAGGGACCCCAGGAAGCTACAGGACATAAGGTCCCCAGAAACCAATTCAGACTTTGCCTTAGTGAAGCCTGGTTCCGCCAAAATAAATAAATAAATAAAGCCTCTGCCCCCTCAGCCCAGAGCTGCTCAGGGTTGAGAGGAAGAGTTCCCATCACCAAGGTGTGTAAAACACTCCCAGGAGTTGCGAGGCTGCCAGACTATTCTTAGTCTTGACTTTGTCCAAGTTACATAACATCTTTTGGCCTCGGTTTCCCTGTTAATAAAAGGAATGCTGTGAGGAATGAAATGAGTTAATGCAAGTGGCTGCTTAGAGAATGCCCAGGACTGAGGTCTGGGTGCAAATTATTCTTATGTGTGCCTCAGTTTTCTCATAAAGTGGTGAGAAGGGATACCTAAGGAGCCTGTGTCCATCCCCTACTCTGGTTTTCTTCTCCAGTGAACACACTGGAAAGTCTTGTCACCCTGCCTGGCTGTCCTGTGTAGCCTGGGGTTTATTTCCTGCAAGGAGGCCAGTAAACAAAAATAGATAGGGTTGGTGGGTTTCTTGGCCTGGTGTGCTGGGGTTTTACTCCTCAGTGCCTAGAGGATACGCGTCACAGAACTGGGGATCATAGAAGTGGGGATCAGAGAAGTGGGCTGACTTGGGGATCAGAGAAGTGGGGAGTTTCCCTCTCAGATGAATCAGCTGTGTGACCCAATCCTGGTCCCTGCCAGGGCCCCTCCCACCTGGCAGGAATGGGGCACAGCTGCCCCTGAAAGGGAAAATCCCCCAAATCCTGCCAAACCTCTAGCTAAAGTGTCTTCCTACTCAGATTGTTTCCTGTTCTCCTAGATCCTCACCCTCTTTCCTCAACCCCCTAGACTGGAGTTGGGGGTCAGGCAGAGTTGATCCCCCTGGACAGCTGATCTGACACTCCCTCTCTGGGCCTGGGACTTTACAGTGTAAATAGTACAGGGGGAGGCTTTTCTGATTTTTCTGGCCTCAGTCACCCTCCCTTTCATTTTACAAAAACAAGCAGAGGACAGGGGATTGTCCAAGTCTGGCCAGCCTACCCTGGGCCTAGGGTAATTCCCGATGTCAGGTAACCAGGAGCCAGCCAGCCAGAGCAGAGCCCTCCACTAGCTGAATGGTGGGCTTTGAGGGGCCCTTGCTGCATACAGGGGTCTGTCTACACTGTAGGCATGGAGCTTCTTCATGCTCAGGAAGACCTACTGGCTGCCCTGTCATAGTGGATCTCTGTTTCTTCATCAGTATTAAAGGGAAACCTTGGCTAGCCTGGCTCCCTGGTGGATCTGAGGATCCAGCCTGCATGCTTTGCAACTTAATGCTAATTCCACACTGGGTCTCATTTATTTCTGCTGTCTCCCCTATAGACACTGGGGTTCAACCACACACTAGGGGTGGACTTGGGTGACCTAGATTCAAGTCTTGGCTCTGCCACCTACTGTCTCTGAAAACCTTGAGGCACTTATTGACCTTCTCTGGGCCTCAGTTTCTTCTTCTACAAAATGGCAATAATAGACCCAAAATAAGCTTAGATGAGATAATGTAGGTAAACTCTTACTACAGGGCCTGGCTCTTGCTGACAGAATGAGGAGACTGAGGCCTAGAGACAGAGAGGGACTTGCATTGCATTACACATTTATTGAAGAATGTTTATTTAGCAACTGCACTGGCCTAGACCCTGTGTTGGAAGCTGAGGTTACTCTTAGAGATAAACCACAGCCACTGCCTTTGGAGGGCCCAGACACACAGAGAGCCAAAGGTGGGGAGGGTATCATGGGAGCATGGAAAATATGCTGGCAACTAGGGTGAACATGCATAGGGGAGGGTCCAGGAGAAGGACATCTGAGCCAGTGGATCTGAGGTGTGGAGGCAGCCAGGAAAGTGGGTGGGGGTAGCCATGCATGCTGGCACATGCCTATAATCCCAGAACTCTGGGATGTTGAGGCAGGAGGATCATGAGAACCGCTTGGGCAAGTGAGCAAACTATCTCAAAAACAAAAACAAGGAACACCAAAATTAAGGATGTAGCTCTATGTGAAAACACCATGTTCAAACCTCAGTACTGGAAAAAAGAAAGAAAAAAGAGAAATCAAAAGAGAAAGCCAGGCGTGGTGGTATACTCCTGTAATCTCAGCCCTCAGGAATCTGAGGCAGAAAGATTGCTGTGAATTCAAGGCCAGCCTGGGCTACATAGAAAGATCCTGTCTCAGTACCAAATCAGACCATACCAGATCAGACCAGACCCTGAAAAAAAAGGGGAGGTCAGGCCTAGCAAGCAGAGGCCACAACATGAGCAAAGGCCAGAGAAAGGCCATACACGGCTCAGGATTTTGGAACAAGGATGAGCAGGGAATGAAGATGAAGTGGGAAGGGTTAATAGGGGCTAGGTCTGCATCAGTTATGTCCTCCATTCCCTTAATAATTTATAGACGAGTTGCTCTGGGGTCAGGGCTAAAATTTGGACACTGCTCCTGCCTGTATGGATATGCCTGGGTACGTGGCTCAAGCAAGGACCAGTGGAGAGAGCTATCAATGAGGGGATTACATAAGTAACCTCAGGCTCCTGTGATCAGAGTTGCATGGCAGGTATTCTAGCAGAAGGAAGGCTGGAGGCCCAGGCAGAAAGACACGCCCAAAGGAAGCTGGGGCAGGCAGTGTGGGCCAGGTCAGTGTGGGCCCTAGAGTGGACTCTGTCCTGCAGGTTGTGGGGACCCAAGAAGGGTTTTTGGGTGTTTTGGGTTTTTTTCCGGAACCGGGGATTGAACTCAGGCCCTTGCGCTTGCCAGGAAAGCACTTATTCCACTGAGCCATCTCCCTGGCCCCTAAGAGGGGTTTTGAGGACAGAAGCATGGGTAGCTCTGTAGGGCAATCTATAGTACCAGTTGTGGGAGAGGGGATATAGGGTAAGGAAAATTGGAGGCTATTGCCATGGTTTGGGAAAGAGATAGGGAGGGGTGGGCCAGGGTAGGGCCATTAAAATGGAGAAAGGATGAGTGCAACATGCTTTGCTATAGAACCCATGAGGACTTTCCCAGGATCCTTTACCCAAAGCCTTGCCTTACTGTGGCTAAGGCAAGGGACTCATGGTCTGAGGCAGGCAGAGCACCAGGTTCCAACTCAGAGCCCACCACCTCTGGGGACTTCCCAAGGATGGGCTTAAGGGGACTCAGCCCTGGGGAAGCTCTGTGTGGGGAGGAAGCTGGGTAAGGGGCTGAGCCAACTTCTTATGACTCAGCCACTTCCACCCAGTCAGCCCAGTGGCATCTCCACTCCCCTGCTCCAAATTCCAAATTGGTGAGACTGCTAGAGGCTGAGTCAGCCCTGGCAAGGCACTCTGAGCAGCATCACAAGGGGCTCCCTGCCAATCCCTGATGGCTCACAACCAAGGCAGGGCTGGTCGGGGGAGGTGGGTGCAAGAGCCAGGCTCCCAGAGACAGCAAACGCTGGAAGGCTACAGCAGCCTAAGCAGAGGAGGGCACCTGCCCATGAATGGATGTGCAATATGGGCTGTGAAGAGCCAACTTCAGGTGAGACTTTCAGTGTGGTCAGGGGCCACACTCTGCCTAAGGCAGAGGCTTGGACAGAAGTCCCAGGTCTGCCCAAGTCCGAGATTTACCCTGAGAAAACCTTTCCCCTCCTGACCTCAATTTCTTTGATTATAGGGTGAGGCCAGGATCATCTTAAAGAGGTCACAAGAGTTCAGTGATACAAGTGAAACTGCTGGGCTGGTGAGATGGCTCAGTGGTCTGGAGCACCTACTCAGAACAAGCTTAGCAAAGCACAGAGACAGCGGTTCAATTCCCCAGCGCCACATGCCAGCCAGCCCCGCCCCCTGGTGGGCTGAGCTGCCCCCCCCCCACAAAATAAATAAATAAATGTTTAAAAAAAAAAAAGTGAAACTGCTTTGCAAACTGCCTGGTGGGAGGGCTGGGGAGATGGCTCAGTAGAATAAGTGCATTCCATCCCTGGTTCCACACAAAAAAAAAACAACTGCCTGGTGGCCTCAGCTACTGTCAGTGGCCTGTCAGGAAAGGTGAGCAGAGATGATACGATTCTACAGACACCCCCTATGGTTACAGAGATCGTAGGATGTGTGAGGATGTCCAACCCAGGGTGCTGAACCCTAGCCCATCCTGTTCAACCTGTGCTTCCTGGCAGGGGACTGCCAGGACTGAGAGAATAACTTCCTGCGATACACGCAAATGCACCCTTGGGCCTTCCTAGAAAAGTTAACTCTTAAGTTTATGGGGAACCACAGAGAAAGTGACTCCTATTTTTGGAAGCGGACTGGCTTTGCAGAGGTTCTGAGTGGCAGACCACCTCTACTCTCAACAGTAGCTTATTATTGGTATGAGGGCGGGGAGGAATCTCTCCTGACCCTGCCTCTCCCTAGCAACCACCAAGATATTTTATACTGTTGAAAGAATCAAGGGCCTTCCTATTGTGCTACATTCCTAGCCCTTTTGTCCTTTTTTTGAGACAGGAGTCTTACTAGGTAGTTCAGGCTGGCCTTGAACTGGCATTGGGTCTCCTGCCTTAGCTTTCTACCATTGGGTCTCCTGCCTTAGCTACTATGTCTGACAAACCTTTTCTATTTTGAGACAGGGTCCTGCTAAGTTGCTAACTTTGAATCTTCCTTCCTCAGCACCTAGCTCAAGACAGCATATAAAAAGTTGTAATCCCAGCACTTGGAAGGCTGAGGCAGGGAGACTGACCTCAGTTGGAGGTAGCCTGGGCTGTGAGTTCAAGGCTAGACTGAACTACATAGTGAGACCCTATCTCAAAAAGCAAAACCAAGGGCTGGTGAGATAGCACAGAGGACTAAGCACTTGCTCTGGCCAGTTGCTGGGACCAGGGTGTGATCCCTAGTCCCGCATGCCACCATGGCCAGCCCCACCCCCGGGTGCACTGAACCAGCGACCAAGTCTGGGCGTAGTGGCACAAACCTGTAATCGAAGTGTTGGAGAGGCTGAAAACAGGAGGATCACTATAAGTCCAAGCTGCATAGTGAGACCCTGTACCAGATACATGAATGAAAACAAATAGCAAAACCAAAACCAAACCCAAAAATCCAAACCAACAAAAACTGCCCAAAACAATAAAAAATACTCAAGATACAGACCCAAACTGGGTTTTATTGAAATGCCAGGAGCAGGCACATGTCAAGGCAGCCAAGGGAGAAAAGTGATGCAGGTCTGAGTTGGCAGGGAGGTCCCATGTCCACAACTCTGTATCCCCTCTGCCAGGGGCTGAGACAGCATAACTACGCTCCAAAAAAGGCATGCTCAGTCCTGCAGGGTCCCTGTCCCCTGGGTTACGCCTCCAAGAAGAGGGACTGGAAGCACTGTTTTCCCCTTTATGAGGGTTGGAGGTTAGGGTGACCAAGGAAGGCTCTCTTTCTGAGTATCTGCACCCAACCTGTGGTCCTGGGCAGTGGAAGAGAGCAGCACTGAAGAGGCTGAGATGCCAGCCCTCAGGGAGCCAGAGCGCCCAGGCTCTGGGACCTGCAATCAGTTCTGAAAAGAGGGCAAAAGCTCAAGAGACTGAAGATGCAGGCAGTGCCTGAGTGACCTAATCCTCATTGCTTTTGGGGACAGGGGGGTTTGGCCTTCTTGGGACAAGGAGAAGGAAGACAGCTGGATCCATCCCCAGCAACAGGGGCAGAGAATAGTCTTTTCCACTTGGCCCCCCTAGGTCAGTTCCACATTGTTGGCACGGTCCAGCACTCGAGAGCCACGGGCATTGCCTCCAAGCTGGAAACGGCTTTCATAGAGAGTAGGGCAGAGATGCCAGCGGTTGGCACGGTAGATGCCCAGGTAGGTGTAGACATCTGGCTTGTAGGTGAGCAGGCACTTAATACCTGCTGCACGGATGGCTGAATCTGCCTCCAGTACACCTAAGCGGTCCGTGAAATCATCAGTATAAACACAGATGACCTGGCGCCCACCCTCCTTGGCCCGTGGGCTCACCTTAGCTACCTGAAGCCGGCCCTCAACCACAGCTCGGGCAATGCCAGCCCAGGCATGGTCCAGCTTGAAGCCAGGTGCCAGGTGAATCAGCCACTTGCCTGAGAGCACATGGTGGGTGATGGCCAGCTGGCGCAGGGTACCAGGTGTAATGGGTCGCCCGCTGGTCTGCAGAGCCTCCCAAGCTGCCTGTAGGCCCTGCACGTCACCTGAGTTAGGGGTGTAGCCCTGACCATAGGCTGCAATCCAGCCTACAGGCTCAGAATTGGGTGAACCAGGGTCCCCATAGCGGGTAACTTGTGATGGTGGGTACTTGGCCAACCAGGCATCCAGTTCAGTGGCAGGTGAGGTGCGAGCATCAAACACCAGCCAAGGGTCCATGTCAGCTGCCATGGCCTCTGCTGCTAAGTGCTCAGCGGTGAAGCCGTCCTCACGACCACCTGGGGAGTCTTCTTCTTCCAGCTCCTCACCTGGCTCCATCCTGCAGGGAGGGAACTAAGTCAGGGCATTTTCTTAATAATAACTACAACCTGCTAAGTTCTATCCAGATGTCAGGTTCTACGTTAAATTGTGGGGCCTTGGGTAAGACTTAAAAGGCACTCTCAGTTGCTTTTCTACAATGGGATGACAAGATTTGTTGTGAAAATTAAATGCCTGAGGTGGAATAAGGGCTACTTAGGCACTGTGCTATAATCGCTACTCTCCCTGCTTAAATTAAAGTAAGTGGTGCTCAAAGAATATGGATTTGCCCAAGGTCACATCCGTAGCGCTCGACAGAGACGAAATGGGAACGCAAGGGCGGTAGCAGCTCCTCGTGGCCCGAGGCCGGCAGGTATCTGAGCGCCGAGATCTCGCGGTCAGAAGTCCAACTCCGGACACAGGCCCCGGAGTCAGGCCTCCTGGGCCGGGCTCCAGTGCCCACTTACAACCGGGACCTGAAGGCTCACAGCGGGCAGTAACAGGCCTGAGGCCACTGAACGGTGCCGGGACTCGAACTCAGGTTGGTGAGAGCCTGCGTGAGGGCCAAGCTCCAGGTCTACCGCCCCCGCCGCCATTAGCGCCCACGGCCTGAACACTGCCCCCGCCCCCGCCCCTCCCGCCGCCCCTTAGTCACCTCCGGCCTTCGCTGCGTTCGGCGCCGGCCCAGCTCCGGGCCCGGCTGCGCTCCTGCTGGGGCTCCGCGCCATCGCCGCGCCCCGCCCCCGCCACGGCCGCCGCTGCCGCCGCCATCTTAGTACCCCGCTGCCTCAACAACAACTTTATAGACAAGCACAACCACGGGGAGGGGCGCCGAGCCGCACCAGCGGACTGTGGGGCGGGGTCCACCGGGGAAAGGGGCGCGGTGGAGGGCGGGGCTGGCCGGGGGCGGTACCATTGCCGGGACCCAGGGAGAGGCGGGCCCACTAAAGACCAGGCCAACGTTCGCTCTTTGGGCGGGCGGTCGGGCGGGAGTGAGTGGCGTGAAGCTGCACTGACGCACAACGCCCGGCAGGCTCCGAGAGGAGAGGCGCTAGGACCCTGAGGGCCCCGGAGGGGGGCAGAGCGGGCGGCACCAGGACCCGGGGGAACGGCGACGGGCGGGCGGCGAGCAGGCCCCGGGGCCGGGAGGCTTCGGGCGGCGGCGCTGGGCCCGGCGCGGCGGGAGAGGCCCTGAAATGCCGAGCAAGAAGAAGAAGTACAATGCCCGGTTCCCGCCGGTAAGCACGCGGCCAGGCTGGGCGGGAGCGGGCCGGACTACGGAGAATTTGGGGCCCGGGCCCCGCGGGGGGAGGCGGGCACATCTCGGTGTCGGGGGCCCGCTCGCCCCGCCCCTTCCATGCCCTCTTGGCGCCCGTGACCCCCGCCCCCTTCCTCCCGGGGTACCCTCTGGCTATCCCCCAACTCCTTCGGGGTTGGGCGCCGAAGGAGAGGGCGTCCGAGCTCGGTCCCCTTCCGCAGGCACGGATCAAGAAGATCATGCAGACGGACGAGGAGATTGGCAAGGTGGCAGCGGCTGTGCCTGTCATCATCTGTATCCTGTCGGGGGCTGGCCGGGTTGAGGGGCGCGGGGAGGGCCAGGCACCACCCCTTCCCGCTTTCTCCTTGACGGCCCTCAGCCCGGGCACTCGAGCTCTTTCTGGAGTCTCTGTTGAAGAAAGCCTGCCAAGTGACCCAGTCTCGCAACGCCAAAACCATGACCACGTCCCACCTGTGAGTGGCCGCGGAGCTGGGAGGGGCCGCGTCCTGACAGCCAGGGAGTCAGGAGGCCCTGGGGATCCACGAGGCCACAGACTTTGGTGGAGAGTGGTTAGGAACCCCGGGCAGGGGTGCAAGCCCACTAAAGCAGGTGGGCTTGGGTGGAGATGGGCAGGGAGTTTTCCAGCTTCGTTCTCCTGACATCCAGGGGCCGGCTGTCCCTCACTGAGGGCCTCAGTGTTGGGCCCTACATGAGTGTCTCCTTCCCTGCCTGTTCCAGGAAGCAATGCATTGAGCTGGAGCAGCAGTTTGACTTTTTGAAGGACTTGGTGGCATCGGTGCCTGACATGCAGGGAGATGGGGAAGACAACCACATGGACGGGGACAAAGGTCCTCGCAGGTGGGGGAGTCAGGGCATGGTATACAGGTAGAAATGGCCAAGGCCACGGGGGTTGGGGGTGGTTGGGGGATAGTGAAGGAGTGGGGAGACCTCTGGGCAGATGGACTGTATCTTCCCGAAGGGGTCGGAAACCAGGCAGCAGTGGTCGGAAGAATGGTGGAATGGGAAGCAAAGGCAAGGACAAGAAGTTGTCTGGGACAGACTCTGAGCAGGAGGTGAGTGAGGTCCCCAACGCTCTGTCCTGCCTGGTGGTGCTAGAAAGGGTAGCTGTGCACCAGACTGAGTTGGCAGGAGGCTGATCCCATCCTTATCTTGACCTCTTCTGCTTTGGGCTGTGTGTATGAGTTGGGGTCCTAGGAGTCCTATTCCTGACACTCTTAGGGCTCTCCAGTGGTGGGTTTGTGCCTCTTGTTGTCATTCCTGACCCATGCTGTGTTCACAGGATGAGTCTGAGGACACAGACACTGATGGGGAAGAAGAGACACCTCAGCCTACAGCCCAGGCTAGCCACCCTCCTGGCCCCTTCCAGAGGTAAGCAGAGGAGACTAGTGAACTCTAAAGTCACTTGGTTTATTGGCTGGTTTCCCTTCCATCTGAGTGGTTACCTACTTTGTTGGTTGTGGCAGATTTGAGGGACGGGAAGGAATAGAAGGGAGCAGAAAGCAGGAGACTTTTCTGAAAAGGTTTTATTTCCTGTTCTGGTCAGGGCGGTGGGTGGATTGGGCAGGAGCCATGTGATCTACTTTGAGACCTTTATTTGGGGCCTGGAAGCCCTGTTACAGAAGGTGGTGGGAGTTGGGGCATGGTGCTGCATGCCTGTAATACCAGCGCTGGGGAGGCTGAAAACAGGAGGATCACTCAGTCTGAGCTGTATAGTGAGACTTTGTACCAAATACATTAAAACAAAAAAAGTGGTGGGCTTCACAGCTGCCTCTGTAGAGGGCAGGATAGAGCCGTGGGCTGGGGTGGGTGTTAAACATGGCCTGATATTCCTCCTGCTTTCTGCTCTGCAGCCCTTCGGCCCCCTTCATGCCCTTTGCTTCTACTCTGCCTTTACCCCCAGCACCACCTGCTCCCTCAGCACCCGACGCAGAGGATGAAGAGGATTATGACTCCTAGCGCCCTCTGCCCCCCAGGCCGTACCCCCTTTTAGTTGGTTTTAGTTGCTCTGGGGGGAGAAGAGAATATGGAAGTGTTCTTAAATTTATTAATAAAACAATAAAAGGGAATGTCAGTGTCTTCTTAGCCTGTGTTCGGGAGTTTATGGACACTGTCCCACCCCCCTCCCACTAGGAGCTGGGGCCAGTGATAGTGGTGGCCTGCCAGTGGTTGAGTGAAGGGGATGTCCGCTGAGGAAGCTGGAGGCCATAGGGTGCTGATGGGAGGAAGGGACCCAGGGCCTGAGCCAGCAGGTGCTAGATGTCCTCCTACAACAGGCTCACTGTGGGCCGGGGAGATGGCTCAGTAGGATAAGCGCTTGACTGGCAAACGCAAGGATCTGAGTTCAATCCCCACTTCCACCAAACAAACAAACAAACAAACAACCAAAAAAAAAAAAAAAAACCAGGCTCACTGTGCTGTGTGACCCTGGGCAGGATGCTGCCCTTCTCTGGGTTGTGATGGAACAGACAAGCCGGTGAGATTGTACCTTGCAGATGTAGGTAGGGCTCTGTGCCTGGTGCAGTGAGGGTGGTGGAAGAAGCAACAGGAACAGAGGTGGGTGAGACCGTAGCGGGCCTGGGAGGCAGCTTTGGAGCCCAGCAGTGATGCTTGTCCCCCAGGAGGACACAAGCCTGAGGGGAGCAGTGGCTTAGGACAGGAAGAAGGCAGATAGGGCATGTTGTACTCTTCGGGTTTGGGTCATGGGTACATTTGATTTTGACAAGATTGCTGGCTTCTTCCAGATGAGCAGAAACATCTAGGGCTCTGGTGGCTTCTTGGGAGGCCAGGTGTGGATGATGGCATTTGAATAGGACGAGGCAGGGGCACAGAAAGTGGTAACAGGTCTATTTTGACCTTAGACATAAGAGAAAGTAAGAGGGAGATAACCCTTAACAACCACACCCTAATTTTTCTCTGCAACAACTTTGGCAGGGACAGAGGCCCTTTTCAAACTGGGGGATGTAGGAGGAATGACAGGATTTGGTTGTTGTAAGTTTTGACTGTGATGAATTTGGGGTGCCCATGAGGGCACCCAGGGAGGTGCTGAGCGTGCATGTATGTGTAGAGGCCTAGAGACCGGTAACCTCAGGATGGAGAGGTCTAGAGGCCTAGAGGCCTAGAGACTGGTAACCTCCGGGTGGAGAGATCACCAAAAGAGAAAAGAGCAGCCAGACCCTCAGCTGCCCAGATGTTTCTGGAAGGGAAGGGTCAACTGTCAAATGCTGGGGACAAGGAGATGACGTCTTCGAGGTACCAGATGCTTTTGGCACAGGGGGAAACTTTGCTAGGGCTGTTTCAGTGGCTTGCTGGTTGTTGATGAGAGAAGGGCAGCTGAGGTGAATGAGAAACTGGACCATGCCTGGGGCTGCAGGGTATGGCTGAGACAGTGCTCAGGAGAGTGGCAGAGGTGGCAATGTGAGGCATGGAATGAGGTGGCTGGGTAGACATCTAGAGAACTGGAGCCTGGACCTCTGGAGGCCCTGTCTGCCTCCACTCTACTCCTACCTTGGTCACAGAGCTTCTGTTTCCTGTTGAAGAACTCTGCCCCAGTTTGAGTACATGCATCTTAGGGGTGGGCATGATGAGGCACCAGCCTGGCTAGTCGTATCACCCACACTCTGGACACAGTGACTGATGTATGGTGGGTGTTAAACCCCAGAACTTTAGGTAGGACTGTGTGAAAACGGTTTTGACAAGGTCACCAGTTGGAGATGACAGCAACAGCCATGCTGACATGGGCTGGGAGCTGTGGGAGCCACTGGCCACTCCAAGAAGCCGTGCTGCCAGAGAGTAAAGGGGCAAAAGTGGCATCTGGTCAGTCTCTCAAAATGCCTGGGTTTCTCAGTGACCTGAGCCAATAAATATTTCCCTTGCTACATCATTGGGTTTCTGTTTGTATAACTGAAAGAGCTTTAGTGACATGGGAATCTGAATGGTTTTTTAACTTTTGTCTTTTTATTTATTTATTTATTTATTTATTTATTTTTTAATTTTATTTATTTGTGTGTGTGTGTGTGTGTGTGTGTGTGTGTGGCCAGCTCAGCCCACCAGGGGGCGGGGCTGGCTGGCATGTGGTGCTGGGGGATTGAACCGCGGTCCCTGTGCTTTGCTAAGCTTGTTCTAAGTAGGTGCTTTAGACCACTGAGCCATCTCACCAGCCCCTAATTTTTGTCTTTTTGAGACAGTGTCTCACTATGCAGTTTAGGCTGGCCTTGAACTCAATAATCCTTCTGCCTCAGCCTCTGAGTGCTGGTATTACAGGCGTGAGGCACCACACCCAGCCTGGGGACCCTGAATGGAGGGTGGTCCTGGAAGCAATGTTTTCTAGCAGCAAGTTGGGGGCACAGCCAGGGAATAGGGATACTCAGAATCACCAGAGCAGAGGCTGTGCCAAGCAGGGCTGAGGAGTGGCAGTGGGAAAGGAGAGCCTTTTGATAAAGTACATCCAAAGTGTGTTCTGAGCTGAGAGGCCAAGAGCTGGGGTGCAGGGAGCAGCCTTCCTTTCATTCAGACAAAAGGCCCAGGGAGGCACTGGTGGATCTGAGTGTGCCCCTGGAGCAGCTGGCCTGGAGTTCTGTGTTTTTTTCTTTTTCTTTTTCTTTATTTATTTATCAATTTTTATTAGTATATATTCACTGTTCATAATGATTATGTTTCTCGTGGGCAGTTGGTACACACACATAACACATCTTAATTCTTTTTACTTATTTTCATCTCCTCCCTTCCTCCTCTGTGTTCATGGGCTGTTGGTTTAGCCTTAAGGTAGCTCTAGAACCAGGGCTTGGATTCAAATCGTGACTTCTTTGTTAACCTCAGAAAAGCTCTGGGGCTGGCCAGATAGCTCAGCAGACTAAAAAGCCTGCTTAGGCAGAGCACAACAGCCGGGGTTTCGATCCTCAGCCTGCGGTTCCGCCCTTGACCTCCGGGGCACACTGAGCCAATGATTGAGACTGGGCATGGTGGCACACACCTGTAATCCCAGCACTTGGGAGGCTAAAAGCAGGAGAATCACTAGGAGTCCGATCTATGTAGTGAGACTCTGTAGACCCTATAAACCTAGTACTAAATACATTTAAAAAAGAAAAAGAAAAGCTCTGTAGTTTCTTTGTGTCTCAGTTTTCTCCTGTAAAGGAGTTATTTTTTGCATCACTTTGCCATCCTCTATTATATATAGTAGTTATACCTGTATTAGAGGAAGCTTGCTGATGTAACAAACCCAAAATACACAGGCTCAAAAGCAGTGGAAGTTTGGGTATCATACAAAGTTCATAACGGGATTTATCTGATCACTAGGCAGCACTTCTCCAAAGACTTTAGGACCTAGACTCTTTTTTTTTTTTTTTAATTTTATTTATTTTATTTATTTATTTTTGTGTGTGTTTGGCCAGCTCAGCCTGCCTGGGGGCGGGGCTGGCTGGCATGTGGTGCTGGGGGATTGAACCGCGGTCCATGTGCTTTGCTTAGCTTAGCTTGTTCTAAGTAGGTGCTTTAGACCACTGAGCCATCTCACCAGCCCCCAGGACCTAGACTCTTGTGGCTCCACCATCCTCAGCCTTGACTTTCAAGGTCTCTGTGGAAGAGGAAAGCTTGGACTCATGGAGGTTTTTAATCGGTCAAGACTGGGAGTGAAGGGCTGGGGAGATAGCTCAATAAGGGCCTGAGTTCAATCCCCAGTTCTGGAAAAAAACCAAACCAAAACAAAACAAAAAAACTGGGAGTGGCCCAGTGCCTCTGTTCTTTTTCCACTGGCTGACACTGGTTACAAGTCCCACCTGATCCAACCTGGGTGGTGAACCAGCCATATGGTCCAGTGAGAAAGGCCTGGCCCAGCATTTTGGAGTCCAGCCTTCTGACTCAGAGGGCAGGGGCCAAAAGAGATGCACTTATGAGCGGGGCCTCCAGGTATCTTCTGGGAGTGACTCTGGCTCTGCTAGTACCACTGAATATCAGGGAGAGACAGCCTGTCGAGCCCTGCCTGTGGAGCTCTGCTGGAACTGAATAATCTCCAGCTGTCAGGGAGCTTTGAGCCTGGGAGCAAGTCCTGCCTGAAGGTCTCAGCCTGGCCTTGGCTGCCCTGGGGTATGGGTGTGAGATGAGGAGCAGCTTCCAAGGCCGGAGTAACAACGATGTTGGTTACTTTTCTCCCTTTGCTGGGACAAAATACCTGAGACCCAAAATTAAAGAAGGAAAGGTTTATTTAGCTGACAGTTTGTGGAGGCTTCAGTCCATACTCAGCTCCAAGGTAGGGTGGCATACAACAAAGGACAACAGTTCACTGGCAGTGGAAAACAGCAAAAGCAACAAGAGCAAAGAGGGAGGAGAGGGCCAGGGAGATGGCTCAGTGGAGTAAGCGCTTCCCTGTCAAGCGCAAGGACCTGAGTTCAATCCCTGGTTCCACAAAAAAAAAAAAAAAAAAAAAAGAGGGAGGAGAGAAATGAGGAACCAGGCCTCCTTCTTCCCTTCTTTGTGTGCAGTTTACACTTACACACCCGAAGACAGATGTAGCACTCACACCCACGATCCCAGCATTGGTCTGTGAATCAATCACAGAACTCTAGAAACCCACCTCCACGACTGCACAAGGCTTTGGGGGGACATCTAGACACAAACCGTAACAGCAGCCAAGGACTGTGACCCTCCCTGCCAAGTAGAGGGGCCCCTCAATAGTCCAGTGCAGGAGCTATTCAGCAAGGTTATTGAGCACCTCCTGTTTGTTATGACTAGTGAGATGCCAGCTACCTGCCAGGAGCCCAAAATGAGAAAGTCTGACCTCACCAAGTGTTGGAGAGGAGGTGGTGATGCAATTCATCTTGTGTCGAGGAGGACAGCCACTGTGGAAAACACTTTCTTACTAAGTGCAGTAGTGCACACATTTTCCCTGTGCCCCAGCGATTCCAATCATTTTTCTCCACCAAGAGAAGCAAGGGCACACGTCCACCAGAAGGCATGTGGGAGTGCTCACTGTCCCCACTGCTACAGCCCTAGTGCCCCTAGCCAGGGTGTGAGAAATACATGGTAGCATGAGTGTGACTGAGCAGCAGTAAAAAGAAAGAATGGATGGCCACTGTCACCATGTGGTCAGGGCTTGTAGGTGTGCTGTTGGGCAAAGAGAGCCAAGCCAAGCAACTTACTTGATGCTATCATTCAAAGGAAATTCAGGGACAAGCAAAACTGTGATAGTGATGGGGATGCAGGGCACTTTCTGGACATTCTATACCTTGAATTGTGTGGTGGCTGTAAAGAAAACTATATACAAGGGGGGAAAAAAGTCAGGGTTGGTAATCCCAGCACTTGGAAGGCTGGGACAGCACAATTGCCATGAGTTTGAGAACAGCCTGGGATAATAGTTTAAAGCAAACCTGAATTACAAGATGAGATTCTGTTTTTTTAAAAAAATTCATGTACTTTTTAATATGCCTTTATAAAAATTTCATGTATCTCTCACATATGGAGAACCTATTGTACCCCAAGAAGGGGTCTTTGGGGTAATAATTATGTTTAAAAAATGTTCTTGGAGTTAATTTCTGCAGGGGAGAGACAGACCATAAAGATCAAGACACAGGAGTGAACTTGCCTCCCTGCATCTGTGGTGACAGGATTCTGAGCAGAAAGACAAACAAGGGTGCAGGCCAGGACTGGAGTGACTGCTGTCAATTTTCCCATGGAGTCTCTCAGCTCCATTTCTCAGCTATCACCTAAGACCTGACTCAGACCGTCCTTGGCTGAGGGGTGTCCTTGTGGCTCTGGCCACCCTCTCTGGCCCCAAAGCTCTGTGGGAGAGGAGAGTGTAGTGGTGTGGGGCTCCTATAGAGTGCCTGTCTGGGGTGCTGCTTGACCTGGGTGCCAGAAGCAGGGAGGAGACAGCAGGAGGAGAGGTTAGGGCCTGGATGACCTTGTCACCCTCCCCAGCCTCACCCCTGGCCTCGAGATCAGAGACTATGCTTCAGCTCTCTGGGCTTTACCTTCCGGCATGTAAATGGGGCTATTGCTATCTCCCCCCATGGGAATCTATTGCTAGCTAGGTTGCTCTAGGGGAGGTGTCTTCATAGCCCCACTTTACAGCTGAGGAGATGAGGTGATTACATTTGTAATCAGAGATGGACTGTGGCCTGGACTAAAATGTGGAGAGCTGCTGGTGACTACTTCTTGCCCACCCTTAACCAAGTGCCCGCTCCTCAATGCTGTGGGCACTGTGGTAGGGAGGGGCTCTGTGATCCACGTGCTTGGGGGAGCTGGACTCTCTCATTGTCTAGAGTATAAACCAGTTTAGTTCTTTCTTTCTTTTTTTTTTTTTTTTTTTTCCGCAGAACTGGGGATTGAACTCAGGCCCTTGCACTTGCTAGGCAAGCGCTTATTCTACTGAGATATCACCCCGGCCCCAGTTTAGTTCATTTTGGAAGACAACAGGCAGTGTCTTTCCCTTTCCTCCTGCCATCTTTCTCTGTTTCTCTCTCTTTTCCCCACCTACCTTCCATACCATGGGAATGGAGTGTTATTCCTTGTACCTAGCTGTCTCCAAAGCCTCATGTAGTCATAGGTTGGGAGTTTCAAAGGTGACTGGATTAGGTTGTGTGAATGTGGATTAAGAGTGTGATACTGGGTGTGGGTGGCACCAGTCATATTTCCTTTGCAGCTTTTGGTTACTGGCATTGATGCAGAAGTCCTAGCCTTGTTCCATTAAAAAAAAAAAAAAAAAAAAAAGACATCTGAATGCATGCGCGCGTGCACGCATGCGTACACACACACAGGTTTGGTTTTTTTTCCTCGCAGTTCCAGGGATTGAACTCAGGACCCTGCGCTTGCCAGGCAGGTGCTTATTCTACTGAGCTATCTCTCCAGCCCC
>NW_004524594.1:22525336-22535797 GCF_000260255.1 Octodon degus | reverse complement strand
TGCTTTGCTAAGCTTGTTCTAAGTAGGTGCTTTAGACCACTGAGCCATCTCACCAGCCCCTGATTTCTTTATTAAGTCACTCAACAAATATTTTCAGAGCACCTTCCCAGGCTCTGGAGAAAGCAGGCACAAAGATAGACACAGCCATATCCAGTTGGTGCAGGAGTTGATATGAAGATGCTAAACAAATCACACACACACAATGCCAGGATGTAAGTGTGAAGCAGGAGAAGGCACAAGGAAATAAAGGGGAGCGACGAGGACCCAGGGCACCTATCAGTTTGCTTTTTGATGAGGCTAAGTGAGCACATTTACCAGATGATGTGTAGAGAGCAACTCCTGCCGCCTTCCAGCAGTCAAAGTCTGTAACAAGCCTCCTTCCCACACTGAGGCCTTGAAGAATGGACCTGGGAACCAGGAAGGTTGTCAGATTTAGTTATTGTCAGCTGGCCTTGCCTTGACCTCCCAGAGGCTCTTGTTACAGTTGGTCACTGTTCTCCTGTTTGAAATGACTTCTCTTGACTGGGACACCTCCACCCTCTCAAAAGTCTTTCTCACTGACCACTTTGTCCTGGTTTCCACAGCCACAGCTCCCTGACCTCTTCAACCTCTGGGCCTTGCCCTCCTCCCCTTCCCTGGCTCCCCTCAGAAGCTCTTTGTTAAAATGCCCAGCGTCAGCCGGGCATGTGGCACATACCTATAATCCCAGTAGTTGAGGAGGATTGCTGAAAGTTCAAGGCCACCACAGGCTACATCAAGAAGTGGCTCTTCATACTGACATGGAAAGAGGAACGTAACAATACCAAGGAGGGAAAAATAAATGGTCCCATTTTTACTGGGAAAAACCCCCCTGCAGGTTCATACACATAGCTATATATAAAACCACAACATGGTTGGGTGTGGCAGCTCATAGCTGTAATCATAGCACCCTGGAGATTGTAAGTTTGAGGACAACCTAGGCAACTGAGGCACACTATCTAAAAAGCAAAACAAACATAAAAACCGTGTGGATGTAACTCAGCAATAGAGCACCCTAATACCACAAACCCCCTAAACACACATACAAGTTAGAATTGGTTTAATGCTCACAGTGGCCCTCAAAGGCAGATGTAATTGTAACCAACCCCACAACCTGTGGGGAAGCAGAGGCACTGAGAGGGACAGACGTGTAGGGCCTGAGTTCAATCCCTGGTTCAGCCACACACACACACACACACACACACACACACACACACAAATGCTGATGGGGTTGAGGGGAAAAGAAACCCTTCTCCACTGTGAGTGGGAGTACAGACTGGTGCAGCCACTGTGGAAATCAGTGTGGAGATTCCTCAAAAACTTTAGACTAGGGTCAGAGGAGATGGCTCAGTGGAATAAGCGCTTCCCTAACAAGTGCAAGGGCCTGAGTTCAATCCCCAGTTACGCAAAAAACAAACAAGCAAACAAACAAAAACCCCAAAAAAGCCTACCTCAGACTAGAGATTCCATTTGACCCAGTTGTCCCCCTTCTTGGTATCTTCATGAAAGAATTAAAAGCATCACACCATAGCAATATATGCACATCCATGTTTATAGTGGCACAGTTTGTAATAGTTAGATCTTGGAAACAGCCCAATGGGGTACTATTCTGACATAAAGAAGGATAAACCTAAGACATTCCTAGGTAAATGGATGCACCTTGAGACCACACCCATAAGTGAAATGAATTGGACACACATGTTAAGTACCCCATTGTTTCTCTGGTGTGAGGAACTGAAAGTGAAAATAAGGACCAAAAGTATAAATATTTTAAAATAAGAGGGGGCTGGTGAGATGGCTCAGTGGTCTGGAGCACCTACTTAGAACAAGCTTAGCTAAAGCGCAGGGATGGCGGTTCAATCCCCCAGCACCACATGCCAGCCAGCCCCGCCCCCTGGTGGGCTGAGCTGGTCACACACACACACACACACACACACACGCGCGCGCGCGCGCGCAAACGTAAATAAATAATTAAAAAAATAAGAGGAATAAGTTCAAATGGGGAGGGGAACAAGGAAGCGGGGAGGAAAGAAGGGAAAAGTAAAAAAAAAAAAAAAGAAAAATGGAAACAAAGCGTTTGTAAATGGGGAAGGGAAGAGGGATGGAAGGGAGGGGAGGGGAATGGGGAAAAAAAAGAAGGAAGTTATATCATGTACAGGTACAAATTCCCGATGATGAATATGGTTGTTATGTATATCTAAAATGTACCAATAAAGTCTGACTGGAAAATAAAATGATATGGACCTAGAAGCAGAGAAGAGTCAACAGAACTGGTAAGCCAGGGAGATAGCTAAGTGGAATAAGCACTTGCCTGGTAAGCACAAGGTCCTGAGTTCAATCCCTGGTACTGCAAAAAGAAAAAAAAAAAAGAAAAAAAAAGTCTTCTTAAGTAGAATAAACGCTTCCCTGGCAAGCACAAGGGCCTAAGTTCAATCCCCAGTTCCACTAAAAAGAAAAAAAAACAAAAACAAAAACAAAAGAAACCAGAGCTGGTAAGCAGACAGCCATGCCTCCAGCCCCAGCCTGTCCACCTGAAGCTTTCAGCTTGACACCATAGCGCTATACTGCCCACCATAGCCATCAGCTCAGGTGACCCTCAGGGCTTAGCATCCCAAGCCTTTTGGCAAGGCTGAGAAGCATGGATGAGATCAAAATGCTGTTGTTGGGCTGGGGATATAGCTCAGCAGCACAGCACCTGCCTGGCAAGCAAGAAATTATAAGTTCAATTCAGGGCACCAAAAACAAACAAAACATCAAGACAAAATAACAACAAAAAAAACCCAAAATGCTGTTTTCCCTCCAGAGCCTACTGATTTGCCTTTTGCCTCTACTGGACATAGCACTGACCTTCTTGGGCTTTCCTATCCTGTTAGGGGCTGGAGGGCAGGTGGTTTGAAGCTCCTAGGAGTTTTATTCCTTCCCACAGGTCCTCAGGTGGGGCTAGGGTAGGCACAAGGACAGGGCCTTCAGCAGAGCATCTTTGCAGGATCTGAGGACCCTTCAAGAGGGCTGAGTCCCACAGTCTTTTTCAAAAGAGAGATGGGGAAACAGGACAGGGTGAGTAGGGGTGGGGGAGTTACACCAAGTCACATGAGGGTCAGCAGTGAAGCCAGGACATGGTCTGAATCGCTAGACTTCCAGGTGTGATTTGAATTCTCGAATCTCATTGAGCTCTCCTCTCCTGGAAGAAAGTCAGCTTTCCTTACAGGATGACCCTCACTGGTCCTGTTTTTTGCCAGATGTCTTGAGATTGGCTGGGGACCAGTTGCCATAGCGATGGCCAAAGGACAGTTCCATGGCTGGCAAGTGGGGGTAGGGGATGGGATGCGGCAGGACACCGATATGTTAAACACTGAGCAGCAGTTGGTCCGGGACACTTCAAGAAGAGCCAGGCAGGATCTCAGGCCTCAGGCTCCAAGGACATCAGTCGGGTTACTCAAGCTTCTGTCAAGGATCCCCCAGGTGGAGTGAGGGGGTGGGGACCAGGGGGGCCTAACTGCCCATAGGCAAGAGGGCATCTGGGGCCAGGGCACAGGTCTTGAGAAGCCACAAGGTTGGAGCTGAGGCTCAGATAACGGTCAGGGAGGGAGGCTGTGTGAGAGAGAGATGGTAGAAAGCCAAAAAGATGGGGAGTCTTAAAAGATGAGGAATAGGGCTGGGGAGATGGCTCAGTAGAATAAGTTCTTGCCTGGCAAGCTCAAAGGCCTGAGTTCAATCCCCGGTTCCGAAAAAAAAAAAAAGAAATGAGGAATGATGCAGTGATTTAGGGAACACTGCAGGGTGGGAAGAGTTTCCAGAGGGAAAATTAGTGCCTTCCACCTCGGCTGCAGCAAGTCCAGAGCCCTGTAGGACATTTAGGAGAACTGTCTGTTTATTTTTTTAAGAATAAATTTTTATTTTTGTCTGATTCCCATTTTAAAAATTTATCTAGCCAGGCATGATGGCACTCACCATGGTAACCCTAACAGTCAGAAAGCTGAGGGAGAAGGATTGCTGCGAATTCAAGGCCAGTCTGGGTTACAGAGTGAGTTCAATACCAGCCCAGATGGGGCTGGTGAGATGGCTCAGTGGTCTAAAGCACCTACTTAGAACAAGCTAAGCTAAGCAAAACACAAGGACCGTGGTTCAATCCCCCAGCACCACATGCCAGCCAGCCCCACCCCCTGGTGGGCTGAGCTGGCCACACACACACACACACACACACACACACACACACACACACACAAATAAATAAAGATATTAAAAAAAAAATACCAGCCCAGACTGTACAGTGAGACTCCATCTCAAAAAAACAAAGACAAAAACACTTTAAATAAATAAGTAAAGGGGCCAGGGAGATAGCTCAATAGAATAAGCACTTGCCTGGCAAGCACAAGGGTCTGAGTTTAATCCCTGGTTCCACCAAAAATGAATGAATGAATAAATAAATAAATAAATAAATAAAATAAATAGGGCCGGGCATAGTGGCATATACCTGTAATCCCAGAACTCGGGAGCTGAGGCAGGAGGATCATTGCAAGTACAAGGTCCTGAGTTCAATCCTCAGTACCAAAAAAAAAAAAAAAAGACCTAAATAAAAAAGTAAAATGCAACTGATTAATTTTGAGAGTGGGTATCACTCAATTGCCCAGGTTAGACTCAAATTTAAAAATTTATCTAGCCAGGCATAGCCTCCGGACTCAGCCTCCCACAGGCCTGGATCATCATGCCCAGCTACATTTTAAAATTCTTGGCACCGGGGAGATGGCTCAGTAGAATAAGTGCTTCCCTGACAAGTGCAAGGGCCTGGTTCCACAAAAAACAAAAACAAAAACAAACAAACAAAAAAACTTAATTGAAACCTGATAATGATAATTTCATGCATATATTGAATATGATGATTTAAAAAATTGGATAATTAGCATTTCTATCTCTTTAGACATTTAATGTCTCTGTGTTTAGAACCTCTGAGCTCTTTGCTGGCAGGCCAGGGCAATGTTGACAAATCTAAGCTCTGAAGACCAGAACTAAGATGTACAGGTAGATCTCAGCTCTTGGACTGTGTGTGTGTGTATGTGCATTAAAGGGAACTTCTTTTTTGTTTTTCTGGTACTCAGAATTGAACTTAGGACCTTGCGCTTGTCAGGTAGGTGCTTATGCTGATGAGCTATCTCCTTGGCCCTTTTGGACTTTATTTTTTGAGACAGGGTTCTGCTATGTAATTCAGGCTGGACTTAAACAGGGGAGTGCTCAGTTGGGGCAGAGGGAGGCAGTGATTGATGTGTCTTAAGGATCAAGAGGGCCCTTGGGAGGGTCAGAGAAGTGCAGGAGGCTGCTCACACTGGGGCTCTGCTCACACTGGGGCTCTGCTCCTCTTTTTGCCTAGGGCACCTTGGGAAGTGGTAATGTTGAACCAAATCAGAGCCAGAGGAAAAGGTCTCAGAGCGCAGGGCAGAAGACCAAGGACAGCAAGCCCAGGGGGCGGACCAAGAAAGGAAGCTCCACTGAGAAGTGAGCGGCAGGGAAGGGGCTGGGAGGGAACCTGGGGACCAGAGGACCCTGCCCTGACCCCTGCCCTCTTCCTCTTCAGTCCCTTCCCCTGTGCTCCTCGGGAACCCTCCTTCCCATTCCAGTGGGCCTGGGAGAACTTTTCAGAGGGCCGGGCTCTGCTTCAGCCAAGCTCCCCTTCGGCCCTGGGCCATCAGGCTCTGGCCCAGCTCCCGGCGGTCCCCCAGCTCAAGTCCAGGCGCAAGTCCACCGCCAGCCTCCCAGGAGCCCTGGAGAGGAGACAGCAGCTGGGGCCCTGCGGCAGTGTGCCCCTCTCGCCCAGTAAAGGGGAGAATCAAGGGCTGGAGCCATCCAGCGCGTGTGGCCCCTGGCTGCCAGGCAAGAGGCCAGGATCGAAATCAGAGTGTAGAGAGGCTCCTGAGCCGCAAGGCGAGGGTGCTGAAGAAGCGGAGCTGGGTCTGAGCCCGGAGGAGCTACCTCAGCTACCCCGTGGACCGTTGCTCTCGGAGGAGCGCTTCTCAGAGGCGACTGTGGAAGCGGAGGAGCGGGAGCATAGCGCCCCTCATAGGAGAAAGAGCGGTTCTCGAAAAAAGGGGCGGAATTCGGGAGAGGAAGCCTTAGAAGAGGAGGCGCAGCGAGCGCAAAGCTCCAGCTCCTACAACCCCCGACGGCCACAGAGAGGCGAGGCCAGGGCCCAGGAGCTAGAGGGGCCCTGGGACCTAGAAAAGCTGCGCCGGCAGTTACTGCAAGAGTGCTATGGTGAGGGCCGCTGCGGCCCAGGCTCCCCTGCAGGGTGGGGCGCTCTCTGTGGGTTGGGCTGGGCCAGGCTGGGGGGTGCTAGGGGAGACTCCCGGTGGCTCACCCTGGAGGGGAGGGTTTCTCTAAATTGCTTCCACTGTGGATAGATCCCCAAAAGCAAACCCGGAAGACATTGCAGCAGGCTGTTGTCCAGACCTCCGAGGGGAGAGGGAAGGCCCATGCCTGGGGAGGTGATGAAGCTTTCTTGTCTGCCAACTTTCCTAATCGCACATTCCATAAACGACAGGAGGCCACTAGGTAAGGGGGTAAAACAGGAGGGTAGCAGCCAAGGATGAGAAATGATGGAGCCAGTTCACCAGAAGACATTCATTCACTCCTTTCTTGATCTATTCATCAACTTTTTCTGACTAACCAGTCATCTATTAATCCGTCTATCCATCCACCCACCATCTACTCACCCATCCATCCATTGCCCATCTACCCACCCATCTCTGCATCCATCCATTTCTCCCTTTGTCTCTTGATAGCGTCCATCCAACAACCTATCCTTCTCTGCCTACTTGTCCGACTATTGAAACAATTACTATATTTCCCTCTGTTTATCCATCAACCTTCTAATGGAGTGATTCATTCAACACACATTGAAGAGATTATCCTTTCCCAATTGTGCTCTTGACATCTTGGTCAAAAATCACTTAGCCATAAATGCATGGAATTATTTCTGGGCTCAGTATTCTGTTCTATTTGTCTATGTTTTTTTTTTTTTTATCTCTGTACCATGTTGTTTTAATTACTATAGCTTTGTAGTGTATTTTGAAATCAGATAGTGTGATGCTCCCTGTAGTACTAGGTGGTCAGGGAAAGTCTGTCTAGGGGAGAGCTATTTAATACACACCTAATTGTTAAGAAACAATTGGCGGGCTGGAGAGATGGCTCAGTGGTCTAAAGCACCTACTTGAAACAAGCTTGGCAAAGCACAGGGACCGCGGTTCGATCCCCAGCACCACATGCCAGCCAGACCCACCCCCTGGTGGGCTGAGCTGGCCACACACACACACAATAAATAAATGTAATAAATAAAAATAAATACATATTTAAAAAAAAAGTTTAGGGCTGGAGAGATGGCTCAGTGGTCTAAAGCACCTACTTAGAACAAGCTTAGCAAAGCACAGGGACTGCGGTTCGATCCCCCAGCACCACATGCTAGCCAGCCCGCCCCCTGGTGGGCTGAGCTGGCCACACACACACACACACACACACTAAATAAATGTAAAATAAATAAATAAATAAATAAATAAACAATGGTTGATATAAAAAAAAAAAGTTTAAAGAAGCAATTGGCCTTGAGATCTAGAGAAGACCGTTCAGATCTGTCTAGCAGCTATCTATTCAGCCATCCTCACCCTTCATCCATCTATCGTTCCATTTATTGATCCCCTCAGCACTTTCTCATTCCCATCCATTCTTTAGTCAGTTTGTCCATCTGTCCAGCTGTTCCTCAAACTGTTAGGCCTTAACCTGACTCCCACCTGATAATAGACTCAGAAAAGAGCAAGGTCTTGCTTCTACCCTCAGAGAAGGCTGCTTTGTAAAGGAAATCCCCCAAGAACTCCTCTTATGTTTCTGTGCTCCTTGCCTGGTAGCTTGCCCACCTCCGAGCTCCTGTTCCCCAGTCTTCTCCCCTCCTTCTTACCGCCAGGAACCTGCTGCAGGCCTGGGAGCGGCAGCGGCAGGAGGACCTGCAGCAGGCTGAGCTACGCAGGGCCCGGGAGCAGCTTGTTCAGCAGCAGGTGGCTCGCTGCCTGGCTTCCTATGTGCCCCGAAGGAACAAAGGGGCCTGGGCCAGCCAGTGCAAGCTGGAGGAACTGAGGTAGGAGTGCCAGGCTGTGGAGGGCCTAGTGGGGGGACTCACAGAGGCTGGGGTGGACATTGGGCTGCAGGGCCTTAAGGCAAGCCAGCTAGGCCCCTTGGTCTCATCTAGTGATGAAGATGCCCAGGGAAAAAGGCTGATCCAAGGTCATCCAGTTAATAACAGCCATCCCCAATGAAATTCAAGGCCCACAAAGACCGCCTTTCTCGGGGTTCCGCCACTCGCCCTGGGGTCATCCAAACCCACAGTCTGGTGTGTCCCTCTGCCCTGCCCCAGAGGCCTTTTTTTTTTTTTTTTTTTTTTTTTGAGATAGGGGCATATACCAACACACCCAGTCCAGCTCCCCAATTTTAAAGATGAGGAACTATTTTAGTATATGTGCTACAGAAGTGAGCACCTGATGAAGAAATAGAGGCTCTGAAGACAAGTATGTTCTCAGGGGCTCCTTGGTCAAAGACTAGAGAGGTGCTTCACCTTACCAGGACTCAAATAGTCATTTGGTTTGTTTGTTCTTGTCTTTTTGAGACAGGGTCTTGCTCTGCAGTTTAGGCTGGCCTTGAACTTATTTGTAGCCCAGGCTGACCTCCAACTCTTAAGAGAACCTCTTGCCTCAGCCTCCTGAGTGCTAAGTCATTTGTTTTTTTGCTTGTTTGTTTGTTTGTTTGTTTTTGGCAGAACCAGGGATTGAACTCAGGCCCTTGCGCTTGCCAGGGAAGCGCTTATTCCACTGTTTTGAATAAAGATGTAACTCTAGGAGATCAGCACTTCTATTGGCAGGTACAGCAAGAGTAGTATTTTGAGCTTGCTCTTTTCTTTTCTTTTTTATGGTACCAGGGATTGAACTCAGGACCCTGTGCTTGCCAGGCAAGTGCTATTCTACTGAGCTATCTCCCCGCCCCCCCCTTTTTTAACAGTACCAGGGATTGAACTCAGGACCCTGTGCTTGCCAGGCAAGTGCTATTCTACTGAGCTATCTCCCCGCCCCCCCCTTTTTTAACAGTACCAGGGATTGAACTCAGGACCTTGCTTCTGCCAGGCAGGCACTTTGCTGCTAAGCTATATCCCTGGCTGCCCTTTTCTTTTTTGATATTTTATAGCATAAGCACATCTTTCCAATGTTGCCTTGTAGTCCTTAAAGCCTTTAAACTTTGCTGTCTGAACCAAATGGGAAACTCCACCCTGTCCCTGAAGGCCAGGCTGAGGAGAGGTGACCCTGTAGCAGGGAGATATGTCTTCCTGTCATTCCCAGATAGTAACTAGAGGGATATCTACTGGGACTCTAAGATATGGGCATCCTTTTATTCCTAAGCCAGCAAGAATCTGGGTACCCATGGCTCACACCTATAGCCCCAGCTACCTGTGAGGCTGAGACAGGAGAATGGCTGACATAGTGTGAGTGTGTCTCAAAAATGAAACAACACAAAACTAAAACTAAAACGAGATAAACTCCACTTGCATTTCATATTTATTGTGTTTCTATTTTTGAGATAGGGTCTCCATATGAGGTTGGCTTTGAATTCACTATGTAGCTCAAATGGGTCTCAAACTTACAGCAATCCTCTTACCTCAGCCTCCTAAGTGCTGGAATCACAGAATGTGCCACTATGCTCAACAATTTTTATTTTATAATAATAATAATAATTATTATTATTATTATTAATTTTATGTATCTGGTACAGGGTCTCGCTATGTAGCTTGGACTCATGATCCTCCTGTTTCAGCCTCCTCCGCACTAGGATTACAGGTGTGTGCCACCACGCCTGGTCTTGGTGGCCGGCTTGGCATGACCAAGGCGGGCAGGCATAACATGTGGTACCAGGGATCAAGCCCTGGTCCTTGTGCTTGCCTAGGCAGGCGCTTAGACTGCTGAACTATCTCCCCAGCCACAATTTGAATTTTTAAAATGTGTACAACAAGAACAATGCACATTCCGGGGATGGTGGCACACACCTGTAACCTCAGCACTCAAGAGGCTGAAGCAGAAAGGGCATTGTGAATTCGAGACCAGCCTGGTCTACAAAGTGAGCTCAAGATCAGCCAGAACTGCATAGTGAGACCCTGTCTCAGAAAAGAAAAAGAAGTTCAAGGCCAGCCTGGGCTACAAGTGAATTCAGAGCCTGCCTGACTGCATACCAAGATTATTTCAAAATCTCAAAACAACAAGAAAGATAGATAGATAGGTAGAAAGAAAGAAAGAAAGAAAGAAAGAAAGAAAGAAAGAAAGAAAGAAAGAAAAGAGAGAAAGAAAGAAGCCAGGGAGATAGCTCAGTAGAATAAGCGCTTGCCTGGCAAGTGCAAGGGCCTGAGTTCAATCCTGGTTCTGCCAA
>NW_004524594.1:22522025-22525236 GCF_000260255.1 Octodon degus | reverse complement strand
AAAAAAAAAAAAAAAAAGAGCGAGAGAGAAAGAAAAAGATGCATATGACATCCTGAGAAAGTATTAATAGCAGCTGTGACACTTCCCCCTTGCCCCATGACACATGTGAATCCTATAAATATGCTCAAATGGTGAAGACCTTTTCTGCAGAAGCTTGTGTTCCTGGCAATGGGTTCGCACAGGCCCATCTTCTTCTCCATGGGAGGGGGTTCCTACCCAGCACCTGGTCATAGTGCCCAACAGCAATAATCTCAGGTCTCACTGACTACCCCTCTGCCCATGGAGGACAGCACACCACAGTCTGTGCCTGTCTCTTATGCGTTACTGAAGGACACCTGGTCCTGTATCGGGTGTGACCAAAAAAGCCCTTTGATCTCTTTATTAAAGCAGTCACTCAGCTAGCTGAGCAGTCCCATTTCTTTCACGTTCACCTTCCTCTAAGACAAGGTTTGCTATACAGTCCAGGCTGGACTTGAATTCACTCTGCATTCCAGTTTGGCTTGAAATCCTCAGTGATCCTCCTGCCCCAGCCTCCTGAGTGCAGTTTAGCAGTCACATTTCTGAAAAGTGCCCAAACTGGGTTTCTGTAAATGGAAACGGCTTTCACAGTGGAGCCCAGACCCTCCCAGGACATGTCGTTCACAACACATTTCCCATTTCCTGAGCTCCCTGCTTATAAGGAACACAGAACACTGGCAATCTTTGTGGTCTATGCTAGAGTACAGCAAAGAAAACAGCTGAGAGCCCAGGAGGCCTTCTCAAAGTCACTCAGCCAGCAACCACAGCGTCCTCCTCAGAGGTGCAGCAGGAAGGGGAGCAGGGCCCCAACTGCAGGGAGGGGCAGGTGTGCAAATAGTGCCAGCATCCTCTGGGGGTGGCTGCAAGGCCTAGACTGGGCCTCAGGGCTCAGCTCCTGTTTCCCAGCCACACAACCTTGGACAGATCCCTCAGCGTTCCTGGGTTCCCAGGAAAATGGGCCATATTATTCCAACTGTGACAGACCTTAAAAAGAATCCAGGGCAAGGGTGGAATGAAATGACTTCGTAAAGGTCAGAGCGAGGCTTTCAAAAACTGCACAGTGAGGATAAGCCTAATCTGGATGTGGGATAGGTTCTGTCCAGTCTCAGCTGCCCAGAGGCCGGTCTTGCCCACAGGCGCCAGGAGCGGAAGCGCTTTGCTGCGTACCAGGCAGAGTTGCAGGGCATCCAGCACAGGGTACAGGCCCGGCCTTTCCTGTTTCAGCAGGCCATGCAGGTGAGGCTGCAGCTCCCTGAGAATGGAGCTGGAATTCCCGAAACCGTCTCAGAAATTACAGCCCATGGTGGTCTCAGTGGAGAGCAGGAAGCCCCTCATCTCTCTCTCTCTCTCTCTCTCTCTCTCTCTCTCTCTCTCTCTCCTCAGGCCAATGCCCGGCTCACTGTCACACGGCGCTTCTCCCAGGTGCTGTCGGCCCTGGGAGTGGACGAACAGCAGATTCTGGCTGAGGCAGGAAAAGGGGACACAGAGGGCACCGCCAGGAAACCCAGGTGAGGTTGGCTGACTGGCTAAATTCTAGTTCTGCTGAACTGTCATGGAAAGGGGCACAAACAACAGCCTCTGGGTTTTGTAGTTTCCTCTCTGTCACTAGGAAGGTTATTTTTTTTTTTTTTTTTTTTTTTTTTTTTTTTTTTTTTTGTGTGTGTGTGTGTGTGTGTGTGTGTGTGTGTGTGGCCAGCTCAGCCCACCCCCACCAGGGGGCAGGGCTGGCTGGCATGTGGTGCTGGGGGATTGAACTGCGGTCCCTCTGCTTTGCCAAGCTTGTTCCAAATAGGTGCTTTAGACCACTGAGCCATCTCACCAGCCCCAATATTTATTTATTTGTTTGTTTATTTATTTATTTATTTATTTTGTGTGTGTGTGGCCAGCTCAGCCCACCAGGGGGCGGGGCCGGCAGGCACTTCGTGCTGGGGGATTGAACTGCTGTCCCCTGTCTTGCTTAGCTTAGCTTGTTCCAAGTAGGTGCTCCAGACCACGGAGCCATCTCACCAGCCACTAGGAAGGTTATTGTTCTTGCTTCTCAACAAGGAAATGGAAGACCTGAGGGCAGGGCTTTTCTTACAGATTAAATAAGCAGTGGAACCAGGTTAGGGGTCTGTTGCCATCTGAGTGGCTGCACACCAAGCTGTTAGCCCTATGTTAGTCACCTCACATACCCTGTCCCTTAGACTGTAGAATAACTCAGTGGAGAGCAAGAATAACAAAGCCTACTTTGCAATAAGGAAAATGAAGTTCAAAGAAGGGAAGTCATTTGCCCAGGGCCACATAGCAAGCCAGCATAGGAGCTGGATTTGAACATGGGGTGAATTTCTTAGTCATTGTGTGGGGAGCTGTGGAGCCCACTAGTCTCCATCTGTGTCTTTAAGGAGCCACCAATCAATGGGGGTGAGAACGGAGCCCTCTTTTCAGAGCCCTCCAAGGACTGACATCAGCAGCCAGCCTGACAGGCACTCCTCCCCCAGCCTGGACCCAGAGAATAGTCAAGATAAAAATTAAAGGCATTGTGGCAAATACCGCTTGAGATTTCTGAGGTGTGAAGAAAAGGCTGTGGGTTGGAAATAGGAGGTGTCACGAGAGTGGCAGCAGCTTAGCTGTCCCCATCCCTAGCTCTGGCTCTCTGGCTGCCCCTCACCTAGCACACACAGCTTGTTCTCTGCTCCTGAGAAGTCATGTATTTCTTTACTTTCTTTTCTTCCTTCCTTTCTGCTTTCATTCTTTCTTTTGATCTTGGTACCAGGGATTGAACTCAAGACTTTGCACTTGCCAGGCCAGGCAGGTGCTCATGCTACTAAGCTATCTCCTCGGCCTTGCATTTCTTTTTCTTTTTCTTTTTTTTTCTTTTTTCTTTTTTTTGTTGTTGTTCGAATGCCTTCAGGGCACTTTTGGCCAGTGGGAGAGGTGTGAGGTTCGAACTCCAGCAACCTGAGGCTGACAGCTTTGTGGAAGCAGCCACTTAAAGGCCTGAGCTAGGGCCAGGCCCCAGGCCTTGCATTTCTTTTTTGTTTGTTTTCTTTTTTTGAGACAGGGTCTATCTATGTAACCCAGGCTGGCTTTGAATTTTAGATGATCTTCCCATCTCCAAAATGGTGGGCTTCCCATCACACCCATCGAGTGGGTTTTTTTTTTTTTTTTTTGTAATTCTTGGCAGAACCAGGGATTGAACTCAGGCCCTTGC
>NW_004524594.1:22518731-22521888 GCF_000260255.1 Octodon degus | reverse complement strand
CCCCCCCCCCCCTTTTTTTTTGAGACAAGCTCTTGCTATATAATTCACGTTGGCCTCAAACTCAATATATAGTCCAGGCTGGCCTGAAACTCACAGCAATCCCCCTGCCTCCGCCTCCAAGTGCTGAGATTACAGGGTGTGCCACGCCTGGGCCTGAGTGGGGCATTTTGAAAAATGACAACTGAGACTTCTCTGTGGTCTCCAACATATATGCCAGAATCTAGAAACTCAAAAGCGAACATGACAGACTGGTCCCTACCTTTGAGGATTCCAAGTCCTGTGGAGTAAGGGGACTATGAAGGGGTGCACACAACACATCTTGAGATGTGCATCAAGGGGAGCCCACAGATGAGCAGCTGTTTGTTAGGGATGTCAAGCTTTGAACTAGATTTGTTAATTTTAAGTTAAATCCCTTCTGTGTGTGTAAAAGAGAGAGAGAGCCAGAGAGAGAGAGGGAGAGAGGGAGAGAGAGAGAGAGAGAGAGAGAGAGAGAGAGAGAGAGAGAGAATGTGGCCCCTAGCTGAGAGAGGAGAAAAAAAAAGTGCACACATACGGATGTGTCGAATTTTGTGCTCAATTTTACAGATTCACAGGCACACAGCAGCTCATCTGGACTTCCTTAGCAGTTTACAAGTTACACAAACCCTATTCAGGGAATGTGAGAGGGCAGCGTGCATACAGTATTATGGGAGCAGATTCGAGGCTGGGCTGTGCAACTATGGGGGTTAGGGAGGGTCTCAAAGTATTGGAAAACATGCCCCTTCATTTGACACCCGAGAGAGCCACGACCTCAGGAGGCCCACCGGAAGGCCACTCTTTGGAAAGTGGGGAGCTATCCCCAAAAGAACAGGAGGCGTTAAGCACCTCCCTCCCATGTGTTGGAGGTGCTCTCAGTTCCTAGGATGCTGACTTAGAAGTACTTTAGGTCTTGACACCTTTGGAATTCGTGATTCGCATCTACTCCCACACGTGAAAAGTCCAACTGCGCGAAAGCCAGGGACTCTAACGACTTCCACCCGGCCGGAAACGACTGCACTTGCGCAGTTGGGCTCCAATCCCGGTTTTCCCATGAGCCCTTGGGGCAGGCACTAACCAAGGAAGAGACCGCCCTTGGCTTCCGGCAACAGGCTCGCGGGGGGCCGTGTGACCCGGAAGTGTTCCCATTTTGCGTCGTCGGGGCTCCGCGGCGGCCGGGCTCCAGGCGTACGTACCACAATGGGGTCCTCAAAGAAGCACCGCGGAGAAAAAGAGGCAGCCGGAACTACTGCTGCGGCCAGCACCGGGAGCTCCGCTGAGCAGGCGCCGCGGCATCGGGAGCACAAAAAACACAAGCATCGGAGTGGCGGCGGCGGGGGCAGCGGCGGTGAACGACGGAAGCGGAGCCGGGAACGGGGGAGCGAACGCGGGAGTGGGCGGCGAGGGGCAGAAGCCGAAGCCCGTAGCGGCGCGCACGGGCGAGAACGCAGCCAGGCCGAGCCCTCCGAGCGGCGAGTGAAGCGGGAAAAACGCGATGATGGCTACGAGGCCGGTAAGGGGCCGGGTCTGTGCAGGGGTGGCGCGGGGCGGTGGTCGGGGTGCTCGGCCCCGAGTGTGCAGAGGCAGGTCCCCTGGGCTCTCCAGCCACAGGTTCCTCCAACGCTTAAAGGCTCTTCCCTTGATTGTTTTGGGTTAAACATTGGCATCACACAGGCCCTCAGTAAATATTGGGTAAGTGAAGAGGTGTCAGTCAGTGTGTGCAGAGGCGAGAGAACTCCTGGCACGGTGGTGCAGAGCAATAATTCCAGCCCTCCGGGAGATCGAGGCAGGAAGATTGCAAATTTTTGATCAGCCTGGGCTACTTAGTATCTTAGCGAGAATGTGTCTCAGAAGGTGGGGAGGCTCTGAAGGTGTCAGTGTGTGGAAAGCTCTATCCCCAGTGCCAGAAAAACAAATTAAGAGAAAACTAGTTATTGGGCAAGTCGCGTACTACTTACTTGAGATAGTAAGGTAGGCTGGGGGCTGAACCCAAGGACCCTATACTGTATTGTAGGCCCTGTTGAATTTGGACATTGTTTCACGGTGGTAGGGAGTTACAGATTTGAGTTGGGGAGTGAGTTGATCAGATTGATATTTTGTAAAAAAAAAAAAAAAGTTACTGCATTTAATAGTCAAAGGTACTGCATTTAATAGTCAAAGGTAAGACTGGAGGTAGTCAAATGGCTGTAAAGCAATCAGGTGAGGGTTGATGGTGGCCTGCACTAAGGCAGCATCATAGGCTGGAGAGAAGTGGGCAGCCTGAAGACGTGTTGTGGAGGAGGACTGAACAAAATTTAGCGTTTGGATAGGAAATGGAGAAAAAAAATTACATTTTGGGGTGAGCAGTTAGATGAATGGTGGTGACATCTGTTGAAATTGAGGATTTTGGAAGAGAAGAGTTGAAGCAGGAGAAAGATAATGCATTAAGTTTTGGAGAGTATTGAGGTGGTTGTGTGTGGAGAAATTCGGGATTGGGGCTGGATAGAGTGATTTTTGGATTTGTAAGTATTTAGATGACCAAGGAAGCTTTCTGAGTGTGGAGTGAGAAGTCAGGGTAAGAGATACAACCTGAGAGATGCCAGTAGTTTAGTAGTGGCAGATGAAGATGCTACAAAAAAGGAGGTTGAGTAGCCAGAAAGGAAAAGTGGAAGCTCATGGTCATGGGGTCTGTGGGTAGAGAATATTGATAGGGGGGTGACATCAGGAGACATCAAAGAGACCAGAACTGAAAAGATAGGGCTGGCCAAATAGCTCAGCAGACTAAAGCGCCTGCCTAAGGGACCAGGCTCGATCCCTGGTGGCCATATGGGTGGCATGCGCCTGTAATCCCAGCTCTTGGGGAGGCTGAAAACAGGAGGATCAGTATGAGTCGATCTGTGGAGTGAGACCCTGTAGACCCTGTACTAAATACATTTAAAAAAAGAAAGAAAGAAAGAAAGAAAGAAAGAAAAATCCATAGGATTTAGAGCTAAAGAGGTAAGTGACCGGGCTGGTGAGATGGCTCAGTGGTCTAAAACACCTACTTAGAACAAGCTTAGCAAAGCACAGGGACCACAGTTCAATCCCCCAGCACCACATGCCAGCCAGCCCCGCCCCCTGGTGGGCTGAGCTGGCCACACACACACAAATAAATAAATAAAAT
>NW_004524594.1:22466530-22518546 GCF_000260255.1 Octodon degus | reverse complement strand
TATGTGTGAGATGGCTGGCACAGGTCCAAAATACTTATTTGTGTCCCCAACATCTAGCAACATACTGTTTCTTTACTTCACATTGCATAGAGAACACAGAATTGCTGCTGATACAGTCCCTGTCCTGTGGGGAGGAGGAGACCTCAGATGACAGTGACTGGGGAGTTCAGGGCAGGTAGTTCCGATTGATAGTTGAACAGGACTTCTTGCAGATCCTGATAGGAATTTTCCAATCAGAAGGGAACCGGTGAAGAAGCTAAGGTTGAAAATACACAACATAAAGAAGTGGGTAAAGCTGGGGAGATGGCTCAGTGGAATAAGCGCTTCCCTGGCAAGAGCAAGGGCCTGAGTTCAATCCCCGGTTCCTCCAAGAAGTGGGTAAAGCCAGTGTGGTGTCACACACTTGTAATCCCAGCATTCAGGAGGCAGAGACAGGAGGATCCTTGTGAGTTCGAGGACAGCCTGCGCTACAAAGTGAGCTCAAGGCCAGCCTGAACTACATAGTGAAATCCTGTCTCAAAAAGACAACCAAAAAGGGGGGAGGAGTTGAGAAAGAGGCCAAAATGAGTTGAGAAAGTTGAATCTCAAGAGTCAGGGGGCTGGTGAGATGGCTCAGTGGTCTAAAGCACCTACTTAGAACAAGCTTAGCAAAGCACAGGGACCGCGGTTCAATCCCCCAGCACCACATGCCAGCCAGCCCCGCCCCCTGGTGGGCTGAGCTGGCCACACACACACACACACACACACACACACACATAAATAAAAAAAATTAAAAAAAAAAAGAGTCAGGAAAGGGGGCCTGGGAGATGGCTCAGTGGAATAAGCGCTTCCCTGGCAAGTGCAAGGGTCTGAGTTCAATTCCTGGTTCTACCAAAAAAAAAAAAAAAAGAGGAAAATAAAGTTCTAGAAGAGCAGGACTGATAGACAAGCTTTCTGGTGTCATCAGCAGACCCAGGTGCTAATGCTTATCTTTGACTCCACGGTTGGAGCCAAAGGTGCTGGGTTTGGGGTGCAGTGTTCAGCTCCTGAGCCTAGGTATTTGTTGTTGCAGCTGCTGGTTCCAAAGCTGGCTCAGGAGATGCCTCATCACTCAGCATTGAGGAGACCAAGTGAGTACCATTTCCCTGTATTTCAGCTTTTTTCCTCTGGCATTTTGTGGGGCAGCCAGGCTTTCGTCCATTATAGCATGTCAGTTAGATTGGGAAGGGCCGTGTAAGTAGTCATCCTAACTGCTTTTGAGTCATAGGAAGAAACAGAGCCAAGCAGGAGGGCATTGGCTGATTAGGGACAGGCCAAGCCAAGCATCTATGTTCCCTAGTTTTGTGGCTGTCACCTTTCCAGTGTCCTAGGCTATCCAGGTCAGGCCTGTACTTAAGAACCTTAAGACCACTTGTTCCCACTAGTTTTGCTTCCTGTCTAGAAATGTACTAGATAACCTATTTGTTTTGTAGTTCCTGACATTTGTATCTCTTGTCCTCAGTAAACTCCGGGCAAAGTTGGGGCTGAAACCCTTAGAAGTCAGTGCTGTCAAGAAAGGTGAGCGTGGTGCTAAGGATGGGGTCTCAGGAAGGCATTTGTGGTGGGGCAGAGAGGCCATCTCAAGGGGTCTTTGAACAAAGTGGGAAGAGTGTGCAGAGGCAGCACCATTCAGGAGTTCTGTATATGCATTTGCCTGCTGGCACAATGTGGATCTGGGATGCACTTGCCCGGTGCCCTTCTGATTGGGAGGTGCAAATAGATGACTGAGAGTTATACACAGTTGCTGCATACTGCTTGGGCTGTGCAGGAATTGGTTGGTTTGCTTTAAAAAAAAAAAAAAAATTGAGGAACTTTGGAAGATTGAAGATCCTGTCTTGTTTCATGGGAGTGACACAGGAGAGTGGGGTGAAGTGGGGCTAGGTAGGTGAAGGACTCTTCCCTCTTCTGACCCCTTCTGGCGCCCTGAGCTGGAAGGGGGCAGGGTGAGTGGCTCCCTCCTCTCCCCCCAGCCATGGGCAGACATAGCCTTACGTCTGGGCCCCCCTTCCAGAGGCGGGCACCAAAGAGGAGCCCGTGGCCGCTGATGTCATCAACCCCATGGCCTTGCGACAGCGAGAGGAGCTTCGGGAGAAACTGGCAGCTGCCAAGGAAAAGCGGCTGTTGAACCAGAAGTTAGGGTGAGGGAGTCCTGTCCAAGGTGGCCAGGCGGGAAGCTGCTGTCTTTTTACTTTGTGGGTCGGGGTGGGGAAGCAGGTCCTGGGCTTCTCAGAGCATTCTCTTCCTTCAGGAAGATAAAGACACTGGGGGAGGATGACCCCTGGCTGGATGACACTGCAGCGTGGATCGAGAGGAGCCGGCAGCTGCAGAAGGAGAAAGATTTGGCAGAGAAGAGGGTGAGTGTTGGGGCAGCTGGGGCTGGTGAAGAGGAGGAACTGGTAAGGCTGAGGGGGAGCTGTCTGTCTTAGTGCTGTCTGTTCTGCATTCTGCACAGCTTGCTTGCAGGTCCTGCCCTTTGACATTCACATTTAGTACAGTAGTGTTTCTGTAATGCGAAATGGCTTGAGGTTACATCCTTTCATGTCACACAGGCCAAGCTGCTGGAAGAGATGGATCAAGAGTTTGGTGTCAGCACTCTGGTGGAGGAGGAATTTGAGCAGAGGCGGCAGGTGAGGCTATAGATGCTGGTGATTTGGGCAGGAGGGGAATGCTGTGGCCTTGGTGTTGCCATCCTAGCATTGGGGGCTACATGTGACCCCTTACTTGGCTGGGCCTTCCCCCTTAGGACCTATACAGTGCCCGCGACCTTCAGGGCCTCACTGTGGAACATGCCATAGAGTCCTTCCGAGAGGGGGAGACTGTGATCCTCACCCTGAAGGACAAAGGTAAGCAGCTCGAGGGGGCTCAGGTGGCGGCCTGGGTACTAGTGTGTCCAGGGCTGGTAGGATGATTGCTGACTGCTCTTTTCCCAGGCGTGCTGCAGGAAGAGGAGGATGTGCTGGTGAATGTGAACCTGGTAGATAAGGAGCGAGCAGAGAAGAATGTGGAGCTGCGGAAGAAAAAGCCCGACTACCTGCCCTATGCAGAAGATGAGAGCGTGGATGACCTGGCACAGGCATGCTGGCAGGGTGTGCGGCTGGGGTGGACAGTGTCGGCACGAGGCTGTGGGAGACAATGACTGGCCCAGGTCCCAACCTTTTCCTTTTTCCTTGCAGCAAAAACCTCGCTCTATACTGGCCAAGTATGATGAGGAGCTAGAGGGTGAGCGACCACACTCCTTCCGGCTGGAGCAGGGTGGCACAGCTGATGGCCTACGGGAACGAGAGCTGGAAGAGATCCGGACCAAGCTGCGGTTGCAGGCACAGTCCCTGAGCTCAGTGGGACCCAGGTTGGCCTCTGAGTACCTCACACCTGAGGAGATGGTGAGCTCTGCCTGCACTGTGTATGGGGTAGCCATTATCCTGCCCCTTGGAAGAGGGATTGAGTGTTGGGGCCATGCGTTGCTCTGGATGAGTGGTAAATGGCAGTGCGGGGAGGGGCTGGGTGTTGACAAGAAGGGACTATTGAGCCAGGGGACACCAACTTTGTGTTCTCTGCCCCACATCCAGCTCGTGTCTTTAGTGAGTCATTTAACAGACAGTAGCCTCTTCCAGAAGCTGTCCAAATATAAGGAGTTTGGTTTTAGTTGCATGTGGATGTGGCACATGGAGACTATGGAGATGGGGGCAGACAGCTGTGCCCTCGGCATCATGGCTATGCAAGAAGGAGTCCTGGAGCAAGAATGCACGGGCACTGAGCAGCCCGGGGAAGGGATCTTAACCTCTCTGGGCCTTAGTTTCATTGTCTCATGGTGGAGTAATATAGTACCCATCTTGTGTGTTGCATGTATTGGAAGTGCAGGCAGTGACAGACAGGGTCCCACCAGAAGAGCTTTCCTTACTGGCTTTGATGGCCTGGGCTCCTGGGTCATTGTTTACTCCACAAAAATCTCTTCTTTCCCTCCCCCCTCAGGTGACCTTTAAAAAGACCAAACGGAGAGTGAAGAAAATCCGTAAGAAGGAAAAGGAGGTAGTTATGCGGGCAGATGATTTGCTGCCCCTTGGGGACCAGACTCAAGATGGGGACTTTGGTTCAAGGTAGGATTGAACACAGTGGTGCCTGGAGGACTGGGTGGCCCAGCCCAGGAGCTGATGCTCACTATGGGGCCTCTTCCTCCTAGGCTGCGGGGCCGGGGTCGACGCCGAGTGCCAGAGGTAGAGGAGGCTGACCCGGAGGATGTCGAGAAGGAGTCTGTGCCGCAGCCCCTGCCTTCAGATGACACCCGTGTGGAGAACATGGACATCAGTGATGAGGGTAAGGGGTCAGCCAGTGGGGCTAGGGACAGGGCCTCAGGAGCCTATGTGAGCGGGTGTCCTGTGTTCCCACCAGAGGATGGGGGAGCTCTGCCCTCAGGGTCCCCTGAGGCACTGGAGGAGGATGAGGCAGAGCTGGAGTTGCAGAAGCAGCTGGAGAAGGGGCGGCGGCTACGGCAGCTGCAGCAATTGCAGCAGCTTCGCGACAGTGGTGAGAAGGTGAGGCTGGCGGTGTGTTGGATGCCTGCTCTAAGTGAGGCTTTGTTTGCAGGGCTGGGTGTCTGTAGAATAGGAAACAAGGCCAACTCTAGTGTGGGTGAGGGGAAGTAGGCATCTTATAAACACAGGGCCAACAGTAAAATAAGCCGAAGAGAGAGCAGCCATGTTGAGAGGACTGTTGGGGACCTTTTGAGCTGAGATCTTGGGTAAAGGCAGTAGGGTCTTTGGAGAAATGACCCTGCGGTGCTCAGGGATAGGTTGCTAGAGCATGGAGCAAGTGGCTGGCTGGCAAGAGCTGAGGTGAATGGGCAGTGGCACCCACAGCCACAGCTGTCACTGAGCTTCACAGGGTGCTTACCTGAGCTGGACACAAAGATGTAGTGACTATAGCTGCTCTGGGAGCTTGCTGTTGTGTCCTGGAGGTGACAGCGTTGTGGGGGTGTTTGTTTCTTTCATTTTTTTTTGACATAGGGTCTCACTATTGATCAGACTGGCCTTGCACCTGTGGCCATCCTGCCTGTGCATCCATATGCCGGGATCTTGGGTGTGCACCACCATGCCTGGCTGGAGGTGGGGCTTTTTAAACGAGAGGAGTTGCTCTGTGTGTGTGTGTGTGTGTGTGTGTGTGTGTGTGTGTGTGTGTGTGGCTGGGCGTCTGCACAACAGGAGTTGGGAAGGCAGGAGGTGTGCAGGTTGCTGCTCTCATTGCTGGCAGCACAGGGAAGCTCTTCTCAAGGCACCCCCTTGCTCTGGGGAGCAGGCTGGAAACGCCAGCGGGGAAGTCTGGAGTGTGGGCTGCCTGCCTGCTTACCTGCCTGCGGTCACTGGAGGGGCTTTCAGAAGTGAGTTGTGGAAGGGGGAGTTTCTGGGTGAGAAGCGGGCAGGGGAGGCCCTGGCCTCCTAGGCAGTGTGTAAGAGGCTTTGGAGAGTGGTGGGCACAGGCTTGGTTAGAAGGGACTGCGTAGGATTTGGGGGGTTAATTCCAAGGCCAGTAGGGAGCACCTGCATTGAGTTGGAGCAGAAAAGTGGTTCATTACGCTGAATAGGGATTAACAGCTGGACAGAGGAAGGTCAGGGAGAGGGAGGAAGCCAGTGGGACTGGTCGGTGTGGGCTGTGGGATGGTTTATGTACCAGATCCAGGGAAGATCCGTGGGTTCCCGGCTCTTAGTGGTATCACCCCAGAAACTTCTGGGTCTGCCCACAGCTGCTCCCTCCCCCAGGTGGTGGAGATTGTGAAGAAGTTGGAGTCCCGTCAGCGGGGCTGGGAGGAGGAGGAAGATCCTGAGCGGAAGGGGGCCATTGTGTTCAATGCCACCTCAGAGTTCTGCCGCACCTTGGGGGAGATCCCCACCTACGGGCTGGCTGGCAACCGGGAGGAACAAGAGGAGCTCATGGTGAGTCCCACAGACCGCCCTCCATCCGCCTCACAGGCCTGCTGTGCTCTTGGTCAGGGGCTATGGGTCCTTGGTGATAGGTGGGCTGGCGCTGCCCAGGCTGACTTGTTTTCCACCCCAGGACTTTGAACGGGACGAAGAGCGCTCAGCCAATGGTGGCTCTGAGTCAGATGGGGAAGAGAACATTGGCTGGAGCACTGTGAACCTGGATGAGGAGAAGCAGCAGCAGGATGTGAGGATGCACAGGGGTTGTGGGCTGGACAAGGGTTCTGGGCTTGCACCCAGCTCAGTCCCTCAATGAGGGTCCAAGGGCTTTATCTTCCCATCTATTGAATGGACTCTTTAACACCCCAGAACTAAGAGAAGTCCCCTGGGGTGATTGGTGGGCAGGGAAGTGGGAAGAGCGCCCGTAGTCTGCTCACACCCACTGTGTGCCGTCCCCAGTTCTCTGCCTCCTCCACCACCATCCTGGATGAGGAGCCCATTGTGAACAGAGGGCTGGCTGCTGCCCTGCTGCTGTGCCAGAACAAAGGTGCGGGCGGGGGCATGGCATGGGGGGATGGGTTTGGGGTCCCCTGTTTGTCACTACTTCCTCCTCTTCCTCGGTCCTTTTTCTGTGTAACAGCCTGACATCCTTACTTGTCAGCAGGGTTGTGAGGGCTTCCTAGTGCTCAATTGCATCTTTCCTGTCTGCGGGGCAGGCAGCATGGACCTCACAGCCCCTGTGTCCCCAGGTCTGCTGGAGACTACAGTGCAGAAGGTGGCTCGGGTGAAGGCCCCCAACAAGTCTCTGCCCTCAGCGGTGTACTGCATTGAAGACAAGATGTGAGTGTGGCAGTGGGGCTGATGACATTGCAGAGCTACCAGGAAACACCGTAGGGGTCTGGTGTGTGACAGACTTTTATCTTGGTCCAGGGCCATTGATGACAAGTACAGCAGGAGAGAAGAGTACCGTGGCTTCACCCAGGACTTCAAAGAAAAGGATGGCTACAAGCCTGATGTTAAGATCGAGTATGTGGATGAGACAGGCCGGAAACTCACACCCAAGGAGGTGAGTGGGCTCTTGGCACATGGGGCCTGGCCATGGAAGCAGTGTGGCACTACAGGACCCTGTCTGGCTGTGGTGCAGAAACTCTGAGCCTCAGTTTCCATCTCTAGCACAGCAGGCTCCTTGAAGGCAGACAGGAGGGTCAGACAGGCACCTTTGTGCTTCTGCCCACCCATTGTAGTAGAAACCTCCAGCGCTCAGAGCAGTGTCCTTGGCAGCAGGATCCAGAGCCACCCTGACTCTGTGTCCAGCCCCAGCCTCCACATGCAAGTCTCACTCCAGAACCCATTCTCGTTACAGCACATCTGTTTGAGTGTCTTGCTGCCTCTGCTGGGGCTCCCTGAGGGTTCCAGCATCCTTTTCCCATCCTCTTTCCTCCCACCAGGGCCCCTATATTCAGTTGGACAAGTCAGTACCCTTCCCCACCCCGTTGGGGTGCTCTTTGAGTACAAGGGCCCTGGTCTCACCCACCCAAGGTCCTCCACTCCTGTTCTTGCCTTGTGTTCCAGGCATTCCGACAGCTGTCCCACCGCTTCCATGGGAAGGGCTCAGGCAAAATGAAGACAGAGCGGCGGATGAAGAAGCTGGACGAGGAGGCGGTGGGTGCTCAGGAACCTGGGGGGCTCTGCATTGGCAGGAGCCAAGGGTGGTGACTCCTGGGCCTGCTCCTACCCTATGCTGACTGGCCCCCACCCACAGCTTCTGAAGAAGATGAGCTCCAGCGACACACCTCTAGGCACAGTGGCTCTGCTCCAGGAGAAGCAGAAGGCCCAGAAGACTCCATACATTGTGCTCAGTGGCAGCGGCAAAAGCATGAATGCGTGAGTAGGGGACTCGGCAGGTGGGCTGGGGGATCTGTGTCCCCGATCCAGCCTCACACCTTTCTTTTCCTCCACAGGAACACCATCACCAAGTGAACCAGTCAACCTTTGGTCTCCTCTCCACCTTAATGTTAAATAAACCTCCCTCGTTTTTTCCTCCTGGTCATGGTGCAGACTCTAGGGCTAGACCTGGGAGGAGGGGAGACGCTGCCCTCAAGCAGGCTGGTCCTCATGCTCCCAGCGAGCTGTGTGACCCTGGGCATGTTCCTGAGCCTTGGTTCTGCAATTTGTACAGTACACACCCACATTTTGTAGGATGGGTGAGAGCTCAGTGAGCTCCCCTCGTTTAGTCAGTCATCCACCTAGAATTCAGAGCTGAGCAAGATGGGACAGATCCCTGAAGTTGAGTGGCTTAGAGTCTGGCCCCTATTGAATGATCTCTGTGACTTGAGTACCTGAGCAAAGATAAAAGAAGAGGGCAAGAGAAGTGGCTTTGTTCCCTCTTCCACCCTTGTGCCACAGCACAGGGCCTGCTGTGGAAGTGCTGTTTTGCCTTCTTGGGCCAGGTTTCTGAGGTGAAGTATGGGATGTTATTGGAGACTTGGTCCTGAGGTGTCCAAGGCTGCATGGGACACTACCCTGCTATCTTCCCTAGTTCAATATTCACATATGACTGGGATAATCAGCCTGGCACAGCAGGGACTGGTTCCTGTCTAGGGATAGGGTACCTCTCCTGTCTTGGCTCTTGTACTGCCTGGGCCTGTGCCAGTGCCAGTGCCCTGGGCTTCATTTTACCCAAACCGGGCTGGGTATCCTCACAGCGAGCTGTCTCGAGAGGTCAGAACCAGATGCCCTGGTGGCATACAGCTGTAGTAGCCAAGGAAGGATCCCTTGAGGAGCTCAGGGAAGCCAGGCCCTTGGAAAGACAGGAGACAAGAGCCCGCCTTTATGTATGAGCCCCCAGGTACTTTCTAGATGGGTCACAAATTTTAAGATGAAAGAATGAGTCTCAAAAATAAATAAAAAATTTTTTGGTGGTACTGGGGTTTGAACCTTTGCACAGAGCCTCATCTCAACCCTCTTTATTGTCTCATGTAGTAAAAAAATAAAAATAAAAAACAACTAGGGACCTGGGAGATAGCTCAGTGGCTTATGCACCTGCCTGGCAAGTGCAAGGTCCTGAGTTTGTTCCCTAGTACAAAAACCCCAAAAATTAGTACGTTTGCAGTACATAAGGGTTACATTTATTGTAGGGAACTGGTACAAGTACATAACACATCTGAATTCTTTTTTTCTCCTCTTTCTTGTGTGGTACTAGAGATTAAACCCAGGGCCTTTGTACATCTTTAGCCCTTGTTTTATTTTTTGAGACAAGGCCTTGCTGAGTTGCCCAAGCTGGGCTCCAATTTATGATCCTCTTGCTTCAGCTTTCTGGAGTGCTGAGATTATAGGTGTGTGCTGTCATGCTTGGCTGAAAGCGGTAAATTAAAAAAAAAAACAAACTTGGAGTGAGATAAATGTAAGCAAATGGTAAAACCCAGTTGCCTTAAATATTTGGCGTTTGATGGTGTAATAACTGTGGCAAAAACTAAAGCAGTCAGCTCACTGATTTCTTTACTCTGGCTCCTGTATTTTCAAATCTGATTCCAGTTTATTATTTTGCGTTGGTTTCCTCAGGAAGGGAGGGTGCATGTGGGGTATACATGATGAGCCTAGGACTTGGGGGAGCCAATAATTTCAAAAGCCTGTAAGGCGAGGCCAGTCTGGTGTCACTGCTGGAATTTGTGCTTTTTTTTTTTTTTTTTTTTTTTTTTTTTGTGGTACCAGGGATTGAACTTGGGACCCTGCACTTGACCTGCAAGTACTTATTCTACTGAGCTATCCCACCAGCACTTTCATTTGCAAGGAACATCCATTAGGGTTGTTGCTGCCACCGTGCTAACCACAGTCAGTAGAGGTCTTGAGCTACATGGCCTCAAGGTGTGATTGATGGGTTTGGTGCAGGTGGCTTCATAAGTTTTGGCCCTGGTCACTGAGTCCATTAAATGGAATCAAAGGGCTCCCAGGGACCCTAGAGGGGCCTGTAGCACCCTTTTGTTTGGTGCTGTTTGGAGCCTTTGCATCCTATAGGTCTTGGTCCTGGCCTGAGGGCTTGCTATTTTGAGGTACTCTAGCATGCTTCCTGGGCATGTATTGCCCAGAGGTTGAGCAGCTGCAGGTACCAAATCCTCTGGAGGCCTGAGTCTCAAGGTCAAGTAGGAGCCAAGGGGGACATGTCCCAGCTTTGGTGCTCAGCAGTTTGGCAAGGCCATAGGACTTCCCTGACTCAGGCTCCTGGGCACAGTCATGCTCAGGTATCAGAGATGGCATGGGCCCTCTACTCAGCCCATGAGTATGACCCATCTTAGCCCTTGGGAGGGCCTTCTGGGAATGGTGATGTCAGGTGCTGGTGTGGTCTGTGTACTTAACTAGGTCTGGTCTGACTTGGTTCTGGGGTCCTGCTTTCTAACGTATGACCACACCCTGCCTTGTTCCCCTACATCTTCCTTTAAGCCAAGTGTAGGGCTCTGCCTGTCAGTTCTAGGCCATTGTGTGTTCCCTTTTGTTTATCTATTGAGAGACACCATAACCCAGCAGTGGTAGCACATGCCTGAAATCCTAGCATTGGGAGGCTAAGGCAAGAGCATCACAAATTTAAGCCCATCCTGGGCAGTTTAGTGACTTAACAAAACCCTGTCTCAAGGGGAATGAAAAAAAAGGGCGGGGAATGAGTATGTGTGTGTGGTGGGGATGTAGTTTGGTAAGAAGTCCTGGGTTCAGACCCCAGTGCTGAAGGAACAAAAGCCTCAGGTCACTCTACTGGGGCCACTGTCTTGTAGAAGCTCCATCTGTCAGTGATGAGGCTTCATCTGCCCTTGGTTTAGGTGACAGGTGTCCTGGCTCAAGGGCACTGGTGATAACCACAGCCACTTCCCCACAGGCCCCCTGGGAAACAGCTTCACTCAGGGTCCCCTCTCCAGCCAGGATTGGCCCTTGCTGCAGCCCCCACTCCCTGACCCTGAAGTGCTGTTGTGTGAAGTGGGCACCTGCTAGCTTTAACAGGCCACCTTGCCTGCTGTTCCTCAGATGGGCTGTCCCTTTTTGGGGGGACATAAGCACAATAACCCTTCTGTGCCAGTATGCACTCCACCCTGAGGGAGAAGACAGAAAGGGTCCCAAATGGATTTTGTCATCTCTGGTCACAAAAGGGGAACCAAGAAAGTGGAGGACCAGGTTAGGTTTCCTGCAAGGCAGGTGTGGGCAGCAATGGTAAACTGCCAAATGTCAGTCTGGGCAGCTGGCTGGGGGCCCACATAAGAGATAAGAGCTCTTGGAGGTGTCAAAGAAGACATGAGCATCGGCAGAGGAGTCTAGAAGGCTCAGTTACCAGCAAGAGGATCATTTAAACTGATGAGCCTAGAGGAAGGAAATTAGTAATTTTCTGGGTCATGGAACTTGGTTTCATACTAGATGTAGGGGACCCCTGTCCCTAACCACAGATGACTGTGCCTTGCCTACCAGCATGGCTTTTCCCAGCAGGTACGGGCCTAGGCTGGGCCTGAAACATTACCAGATACTGATAAAGGTGTCCAGTTTAATGCCCCAAACAAAAGAAAATTGGCCCTGTCTGCGAGCCCTCCCATACACTGTCCCCCACTATTACCTGGCAGGACATTCCTTTCTCGTCCTGCACCCTGAGGGTACTGCAGCTCTGTGTGCAAGTTCCCCTATTCAACACTTGGGACTGCTGGCCTACAGGGCTTCTCTTTTTTGAAAGACCCCTGGCCCATCTCAAGAAGGGTTGGGGACCTTCACTAAGAACTTCCCTGCTACAGCTTGTAAGGCAAATCTAACTGAGCATTCAGTGGAATGAAATGCCAGTGCTGTGATCCAAAGAGTCCCAACTGGTTTGGGGGCATTTGGACTCTGATTAGGCAGAGGTTGTTCCCTGACCATATAATCTGGGTAGAGGTGACTTGATGGATGTGCTTATTGTGACCCCTGTTGGTAGCCTGAGTACATAGCCAGAAAGGCTGGTACCTCCTCACGTGGGCCACATTGATACAGCTGCATCCATAGTGCAGGCAAGAAGAATGAAAGTGCTGTTCCACTGGAGCTCCTAGCACAGAGGGATACTCAGTAGTGTGAAGGACTAACCACCATGACCGGTTAGTTACCAAGGTGCTTGGCAATTCATGATGAACTAGCCCAGGTTAAATAACAAGATGGGTATTTTAACATCAGAACCTAACATTTCTAAGATTTGTTTCCTGATTAGAAGTGGTAGGCATTTGTTAAATATTGATGTAAAAATAAGTGAAAAAGAACTAGAACCAGGGGTTGGGGATGTGGCTCACTGGTAGAGCTCTTGCCTTGCATGTATAATAATACCCTAGGTTCATCCTCAGCACCACACACACACACACACCCCAAAACAAATTGGAACCAGAGTCAAAATTATGAAGTGAAATTTTTACAATTAAAGATTTAAGAGCTTTATGATTTGGATCTTGAATGTCCCCAAGTTGTGGCACTATTGGGAGGTGGCACCTAGTAGAAGAAAATTAGGTCACTGGGTGTGTGCCCCTGAAGGGCATATTGGGATGCTGATCTGTTTCTGTTTCCTGGCTGCCAAGACTCAAGCAGCTTCCTTCACCTTGTGGTCCTGCTATGATGTGCTGCTCCAGGCCCAACCATGGACTGAAACTTCAGAAAACATAAGCCAAAATAAACCTTTCCTCTTTTAGGTTATATCAGGTATTTGTCACAGTGACAGAAAGCTAAACATCACAGAGTTTAAAGGGCATTAAAACAAGATGGATGTGGTGGCTCACACCTGTATCCCAGATCTGGGGAACATAGAGGCATGGATCACAAATTCAAATCCCACCTGAGGGACTTAATGAGAATCTACCTCAAAAAAGAAAAAGAAATAGAAATTAAAAAAGGGCTGGGGATGTAGTGCATTGGCAAAGCATCCCTGGGTTTAATCCCAGTGTTATGCACACAAAAAGGAAATTAAAACAAAAAATATGAGGCAAGGAAAGCTGGAAAGGAGGAGAAAGGAGGGAAAAGAAAGCATTATTGCCACTATTGGCCTGTTGAATCAGCCTTGGACATTGCTTTTGCTTTAATCCCCAATGTCACCAGGCAGGCATGCAAGTTGCCTTTAGGTTTTCTGTACAGACATTTAGATTCCTTTGTACTATGTCACCAATGGTTAAAACTGGATATGACATGAGCCATAGTGCTGTCCTGACTTGCCACCACACTCATGGTACTGTGACAGTGCTTCCCCCGTGAGGAGACTCTCGACATGGCTTTGCACACTCCTCAGATAAAAGATAGCCAGGTGTGGTGATGCACACTTGTAATCCCAGCATTTGGGATGCTGAGACAGGAGGATTGCTTCGAGTTTAAGACCATCCTGTACTATATAGTGAGTTCAAGGCCAGTCTAAACCACAGTGAAACCCTGCCTAAGACAAAAAAACAGAAGGTTAAAATAGCTTGTCTTTGATAAAGACAAAATCCAGGGAGGGCCCTGTAACCCAAGTAATTGTCCTGGGGTACAGGTAGGCAGACACTAAGGATAGAGTGCTGAATAAATGCCTGCAGCTACAAAGAAATGCACTGCTGATAGCCATTCTGTTCCTTCAGTACTCACTGGCCTTGAGCTTTGAAACTTCAGGACTTCTGATGCCAAGAAGTACAGACACACTTTGTAGATGAATCCCACATTTCCCTAGTCCTTTAAAATACACATTGCCATGGCTACCCCTTTCTTTTCCCTCACTGTGAACATTGTTTTTTGCCACTTTCGGAAGGAGTTCTGGATGTCTTGAGTCACACTATCATGGCTGCCTCAATGTCCTGGTTGGGTTAAAACCATTTGTCTTATTTTTCTTGTTGCTAAGACAAACTACCAGGTACCCTAAGTTAAAGGAGAAAAGGTGTATTGTAGCTCAGTTTGTAGAGGTTTCAACTCATAGTTCGCTGTCTTCAAGGCAGAGGAGAAAGTTTATGGTGGGTGGGAGACAGTAAAGTAGCGAGCAGCAGCAAACAGAAGGCTGAAGCCTCTTTTTAATCCCTTTGGGGCTATCCAGCTTTTAGATGGGGCTACCCACACCTAGGGTAGGCCTTTCTTTATCCACACCCAAAACCATGTTTAACCAATCAGGGGATGACTTTAGTAATCACATACCCTTAATCCAGCATCACACACCCTAGATCCAGCCACCTTGTGAGCACATGGTGCTTTGGGGGCACATCTAGATACAAGCCATAACTTTTTTTCTTTTCTTTTCTTTTTTTTTTTGAGACCAGGTTTCTTTGTAGTTTGGGCTGGCCTTGACCTCACTTTGTAGCCCAGGGTTGCCTCAAATTCAAACTTGCATCAGTTGTTCAGCCTCATCCTCCTAAATGCTGAGATTACCACAGGCACAAGCACACCCACCTAAATATTTACTTTTCATGGTCATTTTGACTTTAGAGAGGAACCTAAAGTCACCCATTGCCAGATCCAGTGAATGAGGTAAAGACACACCATAATGCTCTGGGGAATGCGCCTTTCTGTTGGATGGTATTCACCAGCAGCATTCACCATGTATTTATCACAGACAAAAGACATCTTCCAGAACTGCTTCAGAAAGAGGCAAGAACAACAGGACTGTGTGTTTGAAATGGGAGGGTATATTTTATGGGGGATTAATGGCAATTTGTCCTTTATTGTAATAAACTCTTAGGTCCGGGGAGATGGCTTAGAATAGGTACTTGCCTGGCAAGCTCAAGGGCATGAGTTCAATCCCCAGTTACACAAAAAATAAAAATAATTTAAAAAAAATAATAAGGGGCCGGGGAAATGGCTCAGTGGAATAAGCACTTCCCTGGCAAGTGCAAGGGCCTGAGTTGAATCCCCAGTTCTGCAAAGAAAAAAAGAAGAAAAAAAAAAAAAAAACCCTCTTAAAATTTGAAACAGCCACCATATGTTTTGTTTTTTTTTCCCCCTGGAACTGGGGATTGAACTCAGGTCCTTGCGCTTGCCAGGGAGGTGCTTATTCCACCAAGCCATCTCCCTGGCCCTTCACCATATGTTTTGATCATACTTCATATACATATCTATAAGAAAAACTCCCAATCAAAAATCAAAAACAAGGGGCTGGTGAGATGGCTCAGTGGTCTGAAGCACCTATTTGGAACAAGCCTAGAGAGGCACAGGGACCGTGGTTCAATCCCCCAGCACCACATGCCAGCCAGCCCCGCCCCCTGGTGGGCTGAGCTGGCCGCGCGTGCGTGCGCGCGCGCACACACACACACACACACACACAAATAAATAAATAAAAATTAAAAAAAAAAATCAAAACCAGAAAATAGCAAATGTGGTAAGTTTGTGGAACAGTTGAAACCTGTGCACTGCTGTTTGCATTGCAAAATGGTACAGAGATTATGGGATTGCAAAAATACTAAAAAGGAGGAATGGGCAGTGCCTCTGGCCAAAAAGGACATAAAATCAGGTCACTGGGTCTCCAGGCATTGACTGTTCCTTCAGCTTAACCACCCAGAACTGCTTCAAGACCTGACTGAGGACAGACACTTGCACAGGTAGACAGTGACCTGTAGGTGCACTTGAAGTGTGCTGGGGCAGCACCATCTTATACCAACGATGGCACAGGTTCTGGGTAGCACCATCTACAGCTTGCACTGCCTTGGATGAACCTCATTCCATTAAATTAAACCACAAAGCCCTGACTTGGACATCAGCAAATATGATGGCTTCTTGGTGGAAAAATTTAAGGTGGCATTACTGTCTGACCCAACAACTCCACTTCTGGTATAAGTACAAAGGAAATGAAAGTAGCAACTTGGGGAGCTACCTGTACACTCATACAAGGAGCAATACATTAAGTGCCCAGAAGTGGATGAATAGGGAGACAAAAATGTGATGTACACATACAATTGAGTATTACTCAGCCTTAGAAAGAAATCATACATAAGGCACATGATGTTAAGTGAAATAAGCCAGTCAGAAAAAGACAGATATTTTATGATGCCACTTATACACACTATCTGGTGTAGTCAAATTCAGAAACATGCAGTGGCTGGTGTTTGATCCCTGGGGTGCCATGCCAGCCCCAACCCCAGGGCACACTGAGACAGCAAGTGAGACTGGGCGTGGTGGCATGCACCTGTAATCACAGCACTTGGGAGACTGAAAACAGAGGAATCACTATGAGTCTGGTCTAGTAGTGAGACCCCGTACTAAATACAAAATAAATAAATAAATAAATATTCAGAAACAACAAGGGTGTAGGGCAGTGGAGTCAAGCATATGGTATCTGTGCCACAGCTGAGTTGTTATCATTGAAAGCTCTAGAAGGTTCACTATTACCGGTGTAGTGAGATGCTGAGGAGGAGCAAATGAGTAGCTGTTGTTCATGGGTGTGAGGAAATTCTGGAGCTTGGCTATACCACAATGCAAAGGTAAGCCTGGGTGTGGTGGTTCATGCTTTTTAAAAAATCTTTTATTTATTTATTTGGTACACAATCTCTCTGTGCAGCTCACCTCAGACTTGGAGTGATCCTTCTGTCTCAGCCTCCCCAGCACTAGGATTACAGATGTGTGCCACCATACCCGGTTTCAGTGATAAGCCTGGAGCAAGCTGGCATGGCATGTAGTACTGAGGATCAAACTCAGGTCCTTGTGCTTGCCAGGCAGGCGCTTAGACCACTGAGCTATCTCCCCAGCCCTGGTCCATACTTTTAATCCCAACACTGAGGAAGCTGAGGCAAGAGGCTCACCATGAGTTCAAGGCCAGCCTGGGCTATGTAGTAGGTTGAAGGCCAACCTGGATTTCATATTGAGATCCTGACGCAGAAAACAACTAAGCATATGCCTGTAATCTCAACATTGACGAGGCTGAGGCAGGAGCATCACTGAAAGTTTGAAGCCAGACTAGGAGTCTCAAACTGCACACTTAAAAATGCCTAAGATGGTACATATTGTTATGTAAATAATACCAAAATTTTAAAAAATACCAGAAACACATACAAAAAATATCCCACAAGAAACTAACATTTAAGAACTGCATTAAGGAAATTTTTAGCCTTAAATGGCCAGATCCCATAGATCACCTAATAGCCAGAGGGAAAACTGTTTCATATGTGTGACAATTAACTGGGACTGCAATTCTGAATTATGACCACCTAGGGGGATAGCAAAGCATCCTTTGGTTGTGTCTGGATGATTATGGAGGCGTGACCGTATCTGGTCCCTAGCCCCTTCTAGTGCTCTTTCCATCCTACTCTGGCTCCCAGGCCTCATAGAGTGAGCCACTTTGCTCCACAGTGGCCTTCCAGCAAGATGTCCTAACCTTGGAGCCAGACAACTATTGATCACTTCCTCTGAAGCCATGAGCTGAATAAAGCTTTCATCCTCCCATAAGTGGCTGCTACCAAGTCTTTTGTCTCAGTAATGGCAAAGCCAATTAATAACAATAGGGAGACAACTTGGACATCATTCCTACTACTGAGTTGGTCACAACTAGCATCCTGAGCCAGTGGGCACGTTAGCATCATATGCTTCCTGATGTGCAGTAAGAAATAGGGTTGTCAAGAGAGCTCAGCGGACAAAATGCCTGCTTTGTCAAGTGCAGGGACCAGGTTCAATCTCTAGGTTCCACATGCTGCACCAGTCCTGTCCCTGGGGCACGCTGAATAGCAACAGAGTCTGGGCATGGTGGCACATGCCTGTAATCCCAGTGCTTGGAGGCTGAAAACAGGAGGATCATCACAAGTCCGATCTGCATAGTGAGACCCTGTACCAAATACACAAATGGAAAAAAAAAAAAGGAAGAAAGAAAGAAATAGGACACCTGGAGAAGCAAGAACATATCACCTACATGCTACTCTGCTAAAACTGTACCCTAGAGCTAAGCCCAGGAAAACAATCATACAAATCCAAAGTGGGACATTTTGATAATATAACTGACCCGAACTCTCCAAGAAAAGTAAATTTAATGGAGAAAAAGAAGCTAAGAGGCCTGCTTCAAATTGAAAGCTACTGAAGAGCTATAACAATTAAATGTGCACATTGCAGGTTTGTAAAAATAGAAAGTGGCAAGATGGTTTAAGATGCTGTTAGGCTATTTTCTGTTGCTGTGACAAAATATTTGAGAAAATTAAATAACAGGGAGGAAATATTGGCTGTGGCACACAGTAGCAGTGGCACAGTCCCTGGTCAGCTGGCTGCTCTGCTTTCAGGTCTGCGGTGAGGGAGAAACATCATGGGAAGGGCACAGTGGAGGAGGGCTGCTTTCCTTCTGGCGGCTAGGACACAGCCAGAGAGGAAGGGCTGGGGACAAGGTACAGTCCCCAAAGGCAGGTTTCCATTCAATTATGAATCCACCAATGGCTTAATAAAATACACAGATGGGGCTGGAGCTCTTAAAACTCAACCACTTGGGGCCAGGGAGATGGCTCAGTAGAATAAGTGCTTCCCTGGCAAGCGCAAGGGTCTGAGTTCAATCCCTGGTTCCATCAAAACCAAAACAAAACAAACTCAACCACTTTACAAAAGCTCTGATTCTGAACTCAGGAGCCTTCTTGGGGATATTCTACATCCAAACCAGAGCACTGACCTTGTTGGAGGTACACAGGCATTTTTACAACTTACTTTTTCTTTAGGTTTGAAACTTCTCTTGCTTGGTTTGGAGGAGAAATTGGTGAAAATAGGAGTTATGCATATAAAGGGTAGGAAAAAGAACCATAGGTTAAACCAAGGGAGCTTATGACAAGAGCAGAAACTAATGAAACAGAAAAAAACTTCACAAGCAAGGGGAATGACAAAAGGCTGGTGGTCTAGCAAGAGTCAGGATATAACAGAAAGACAAATATTTGGCACAAAAGGGACATAATTTCTAGTTAGGCACAGTGGTACATGCCTGTAATTACAGAACTTGAGAGGCTGAGGATCACCATGAGTCTGAGGCTGGCCTAGCCTACATAGTGAGCTCAAGGCCAATCTGAACTACATAGTGAGATCTTGTCTCAAAAAAAAAAAAAAAAAAAAAAAATTCTGATGCAGTCAAGACTACAAGGGCCACGGAGATAGCTCAGAGATCTAAGCACCTGCCTGGCAAGTGCAAGGACTGGGTTCGATCTCCGAGACTGCAAGAGGTGTCTGCCCCACCTCCGGTGCTGGCCAGCCACCAAGACCGGGCATGGTGTAGACTAATCCCAGTGCTGTGGAAGCTGAAACAGGAGGATCACTATGAGTCTGAGCTGGGTAGTGAGACCCTGTACCAAATACATAAAAGTAAAAAAAAAAAAAAAAAAAAAAAAAAGACTACAAGCAAGGCAATTCTATAAATAACTTTGTGTCAGATATTCGAAACCACTTAAAATGAGAAAATACAAAAGTAGTTTTCTTTGAAAGTGTATCTCTAGGATAGGAAACCTGAGTAATTTTAATTCGCCACCATAAGACATTGAATTAAAAACCTACCCACCTCCTAAAACAATGCCAGGCACCAGTTGGTTTTATAGCAAAAATTTCCACAAATTTTACAAGTGAAAAATTTCAATCTTAATAAACTCTTGTAATGATAATAAAGAGAGCAACCTCAACTGATTTTATGAGGTTGGTATAACCTTGATACAAAAACGAGTACAAAAAAAAGCGTAAACCATTTTGCTTATGAACATGGGTGCCAAAATCCCTCTCTCAATATCAGAAAACCAAATCTAGCAACGTAACAAAAAATAAAAAATAAAAAAATAAAAATGGGGCCAGGGAGATGGCTCAGTGGAATAAGCGCTTCCCTGGCAAGCGCAAGGGCCTGAGTTCAATCCCTGGTTCCACAAAAGAAAAAAAAAAAAAAAAAAAATCATGGGCCACGGAGATGGCTCAGTAGAATAAGCACTTCTCTCTGGCAAGCACAAGGGTCTGAGTTCAATACCTGGTTCCGAGGGGAAAAAAAAACCCAAACATCATGACTCTTTATTCCAGGAATGCAAGTTTTTTTTTTTTTTTTCTTCTCTCTTCTATTTTTTGAGATGGGTATCTTGCTGTTGCCCAGGCTGTCCCCAAGTTTCTGGGCTGAAGTGATCCTCCTGCCTTAGGCTCCTAGGTGTTTGTCTGCAAGTGTGCGCAACAGTGGCTACCTTGCAAGAGTGCTGTGATAATGAGAAAATGTCAAGAATACTTTTTTACCTTCACAGATTAAAGAAGAAAACACATGGCCAGCCTCAAATGCTGTTCCTGTTTCTTGGTGCATGTGTGCTGGCACTGGGTGATGAGGAAGGTGGGTTAGCTGCAAAGGTTGGTCCAAAAGCAACTGATGTAAACTGGATGTCCCCAGAGAGCCAATGGTAACTGGAGGAGGGACCAGTACTATCAGGCAACAACCACACGGCTTGACCATGGCATCAGGGATAAAGGGCTGTAAGGACACTTGGCTCATTCTGGGAGATTTATCACCCATGGTTGGATCCTACCCTGAAGCTGGAACAGAGGTGGAACTTAGGGCCAGAGAATGACAAAGGAGGCAGCAGGCAGCATACAAGGCACCTACTCTGCCAGGATTCTTAGCTAGTCTCCAGCTGGTGAGATACAGAGAAAGAGATGAACCTTTTTTTTTTTTTCTTTTAGGGGAGGGGGCTATGTATGCAGGTCAGTGGTGAAATGCTTGCCTCACAGGTACAAAGCCTGAGGCTCAATCCCAACACTGGGAAGAGAATGGTGGTCTGCAGGGGTGGGGAGAGGCTATTACGTGGATGATACAATCCAGTGAGCTGGAGAAATGTGTTAGATCTGGGTTGTGGGGGACTGGAATCTGTAATAAAGGGGGCCTGTGGGCCAGAAGGTATGCGGAAACTCTGCCAGCCCCAGGTCACCTTCATGGTCACAGGCAAGGGAACATCTGTTGAGGACTGACTGCCCTGTGACTCTTTGAAACAGTGCAGCAGATGCAAAAGTATTGCTTGGGAGAGAAAGCAGTTGTTGTATAAACCTGTTCCTTTTTCTCTGGCTATGCTTCGTTTCTCTTGACCACTGCTGCTGTTCCAAGAAATCACCACCTCCTTCCCAAACCCATTAAATAAAAATGGGCTTTTGCCCAACCTGAGGCACTGACTTCCTGATCCTCCTAAACCTTCGAAATTCTCTTTTGTCTTCCTTTATCCCTTGCTATACCCCACCCCACAGCAGACTACTGAGGGTTGATCAGTTCCCAGTACAGAGTCATAGATACAATGCCCAAAATGCACACAACATACATAAAGTGAAGAGCTAAAGCAGTACTCATGGGATGTTTTTGTATTAAAAAAAATTGAAATTGACTTCACATATAATTCAAAATACTAAAAAAAATCAGCAGATAAATGCAATCAAAAAGAATGGAAAACCCAGCAGACAGACCTCTTGAAAACTAACCAAGGAGAAAATACAGAATTCAAGACACGTTTGTTGGTCTTATCTGCCTCCTATATTGCCAAGCCCTGCCTAGGCACATATAAGATCCAGTTTATTTTTATTTTTTGTGGTACTGGGGACTGAACTCAGGACCTTACTGAGCTATCTTCCTGGTCCAAGATCCAGTTTAAAAAAACAAAAAAAAAAAAAAAAAAAAAAAGAGCCAAAACAAAGTAGAAAACTTCATAAACAGTATGCCACAGGAGTAAGCAAAAGGCAAATATTTATCCTTTTAAAAAAGGCCCAAACAGGGGCCAGGGAGATGGCTCAGTGGAATACGTGCTTCCCTAGTAAGCGCAAGGGTCTGAGTTCAATCTCCGGTTCTGCCAAAAAAAAAGGCCCAAACAGACCACTTCAGGACTAGAGTTTAAACCAAGGACTTCTGCCCTTTTGGCCTCTTAAGTGCTGGGATTACAGGTGTGTTCCACCACACCCAGTTCTTGGTCTCTTTACTTTTCAAAAAATTTTATTTTATTTTATTTTTTTTTTACGGAACCGGGGATTGAACTTAGACCCTTGTGCCAGGCAAGCGCTTATTCTACTGAGCCATCTCCCCAGCCCCTCAAAAAATTTTAGACAGTGGATAAACTGCTACTTTGTCCAAACTTGGGCTCTCCCTGCCCCATTCTTCCAAAGTCCTTAAATTACAGGACTGTGCCACCATACTTAGCTATGATGTTTTTATGAATAAGGCAAAATGAAGAAACAAACTTCTGTCCTATAAACTGTTAAACCAGAAGATTAAACATCACCAAACTCCTTCCACAAGGCTAGCATAATGAAGTTATCAAAACAGAGCAAGGATGGGCTGGTGAGATGGCTCAGTGGTCTAAAGCACCTACTTAGAACAAGCTTAGCTAAAGCACAGGGACCACGGTTCAATCCCCCAGCACCACATGCCAGCCAGCCCCGCCCCCTGGTGGGCTGAGCTCCCCCCCCTAAAAACAATTAAAAAAAAAAAAAAAAACAAACCCACAAAACAGAGCAAGGAGCTTGCTCCCTTATTTATTGACAAGGTCTTATGAACTCCAGGCAACCTTCCACAGCAACCTTCCTCTCTCAGCCTTCCTAGTGCTGGGATTATGGGCATGTGCTATGATGCTTGCCAAGAAGCTAACTGAAAAAAAAGTAGGGCCAAGAATATAGCTTAGTGGCATAGCACCTGCCTGGCAAGTACCAGGTCCTGAGTTCCAATCCCAGTATCAAAAAAAATAAATAAATAAAACTGACTCAGCGATGTAATACTAAATGAATAAATAATATACTGCATGGGCCGGCCAAATAGCTCAGTGGATTAAAGTGTCTGCTTAGATGCAGGGGCCAGGAGTTTGATCCCCGGGCTGGCCGTGCTGGCCTCATGCCTGGGGTGCACTGAGACTGCTATTGAGACTGGGTGTAGTGGCACACACCTGTAATCCCAGCACTTGGGAGGCTGTAAACAGGAGGATCACTATGAGTCCGATCGTGTGACCCTGTACACCCTATCCTAAACAAACCAAACCAAAACAAAACAACCCTGCAAAATTAGGCAGGGTGTGTATCAGAATGCAAAGTTCATTCAAAATTAAGGAAACCTATTAATGTAATTGAATTCAGTATTAAAACAATCAAGGGGCTGGGGAGATAGTTCAGCAGAATAAGAGCTTGACCTGGCAAGTGCAAGGGCCTGAGTTCAATTCCTGGTTCCACAAAAAACAAAACAGAACAGAACAAACAAACAATCAAGGGCTGGCCAGCTAGTTCAGCAGACTAAAGCACTTGCTTAGGCAGGCTCAGGGACTGGGGTTCAATCCCTGGTGTGCTGTGCTGGCCCCTCTATGGGGCAACTGAGATGGCAACTGAGACTGGGTGTGGTGATGCACGCCTATAATCCCAGCTCTTGGGAGGCTGAAAACAGGAGGATCATTATGAGTCTGATCTGTGTAGTGAGACCCTGTACTAAATATGTTAAAAAATAAAAGTTATAGGATGTCAGTATTCTCATAAACTAACCCAGTTCCAAATAAAATCAGGTATCAGTATAGGTTTTGCAGACCACAAAACACAGCTTCCAGTGGTAACAGATGGGGAAGGGTGAGAAAGGTAGGGTCCACTCAGTGGACATAGGGCAGCAGGTGCTGTGCACTCCTGGAAAGGAAGACTAGACAGGGAAATAGCTCATGAGGCACCATAAAATTTGTCCTGGCAGCTTAGAGGCCGGTGGGTATTAGGTCCTAGGTTGTATCCCTGAATGCTTGAACTGGAACTAAATGCAAGCAGGCAACAAATGAAGTGGGGCGGCTCCTAGCTGATAAACACATGCAAGGAGAACAGCACAAGGCCTGGCACTAATTGCCCAGTGAGAGAGAAAGCATGTGGGCCAACCACTTGCCCACCCCCATTTCCTTCCCATTTTGCCCACTGGCCCTCAACCCCCCATGGAGCAGATTTTTGCTTCCCAAGTCTCCTTCTCCCAGACAGCCACTCAGACACCATACAAGTCACCACCCACCAGGGGTTTAATTTGCTGAAGTCAGAAGAACGGTTCAGAGAGGAGTCCTGCCTTGTCCCCATCCAGCGGAAAAGATCTGCAGGGCACCATGGGAATGTCCAAGCCAGGGAACCCTGGGACTAGTCCCTGAGCAAGCGGAAAAGAGGATCCCAGGTCTCAAGCTGCCTCTTCTTCTTCACTCTCCTCCTCACTCTCAAAATATTGTCTGCGATTGGTGTTAACAAAGAGGTCAGAGTCATCTTCAGAACCAGATTCTTCTGATGACTGTGGCTCAGCTGGAAGCTCTGGCTCAGTTTGTCTGCAAGGGGAGGGGGGAAAAGAGTTAGCCCAAGACCTCCTCAGATGAGAAACCCAGACGTGCTACTAAGAAGTCTGAGAAAAAGACAGCCAAGTTTCCAGGCAGTCGAGACCCACAGGCCAAAGGGCCTGACAGATAGCTCAGTGGACTAAAGAACCTGCTCAGGCAGAGTGCAGTGGGCCTGGGGTTCAATCCCTATGAGCCTGGGCCTGAGCCCACCCCCAGGCCCAAGCCTCCTCTCCCTGGGCCCGAGCTCCCTGGGCTGAGTCATCAATTGAGACTGGGCATGGTGGTGCGTGCCTGCAGTCTCAGCCCTTGGGAGGCTGAAAACAGGAGAATCACTAGAAGTCCAATCTATATAGTGAGACCCTGTAGATCCTGTAGACCTATACTAAATACATAAAAAAAGAAAAAAAGAGACCGACAGGCCTACAGAAAAGCAGCAGCCCTTTGAGGTGAAAAGGAGGGACACACAGAACAGTGAGAACACTTGGCCTAAGAAAATAAGCACCCGCACCCCTCCTCAAAAGGCCTTTGGTTTCAGTTAAGAATTGTAACAATTCTCTACCACTAATCAACACAATGGGCCCACACGTCACATGCAATATGCCAAACATTAGCCCCTTTACTCCTCACAAAGTTCTCATTTTATAGATGTGGAAAGAAAGTCTTAAGCTATTAAGCAACCTGTTTAAAGTCACTCAGCTACAACTTGGCAAAGCCAGGTTTTAACTAAGAACATTTTTTATGAGTATCCTCATAACCACTTATTCTACCATGGACTTAGGAGCTGAACTGATGCATCCTACAAAGAGAAAAAGGAAGGTTCAATCTTCCCCCTAAGGTACCAGGGGATGGACCTGTTTTCTGTCTCAAGTCCCCTGAGTGGGACTTGTCCCTTACCTGCTCCTGTTGTTGTTGTCCTTCTCAGCCACTTCAGAGAAGGCCTCAGGCCTGTATGACAATAAGAACCAGGTCAAGGTAAACAGAACCTCTTAGCAAAACAACCGTTTCCAGCTGTGACTGCCTGGGATGTCATGATCCTCCCTCCCTTAATTTCCTAAGTCAGTCAGTCCCCCCACAAAAGCTAGAGTATCAAAAATGAAGGCGTCCACCCTACCAGAACCCCTCCTTCTGTAGAGAGCGCACGTGGTCCTTGCAGAGCACAAAGGAGATCTCAGCCTTCACCTTTTCTCCTTCTTCAATGGGGTCGACAATAAGAAAGTCCCCTGTAGTTGAGAAAAAACAAAGCCAGTCTTATTTGTGATGGAGAAAGCCTCAGCCACAGAAAATGCTTATATCCCTTGTGGGGCTGGCTCTCTCACCTCTCTTGATCCAGATGTTTTTGCGGTACTTCGAGGGCATGCTCACCAGGAAGCGTTGCCCTTGAGCCGTCTCTACCTCATGTAAATTGTTCCCTGGGGTCCTGAGTACCTAGTCCAGGAGAGACCAAGGCTCAATCAGCCTCATCAGTCAGATCTTGCATCCCTGAGCTGCACTGCACCTTATCCCCACCCTAAGGATCCAATAGGAGTGAAGGGCTGGGTGGGAAGCAGTTTGCACCTGATGCCACTCACTCTCACTATTTGTTGTCGGTCAGAGGGTACTATGTGCTCCCCGAGCACCTCCTTCACCACATGCTTCCTCTTGGTGGCCTGTGACATTCTGGGTCCAGGCACGGGGTGCTTAGGGAAATTGTCAGATCCTCTTCCTGAGTTTCTTGGATGGCAGTCTCAGAAGCCAGGACTATTTGGAAGACAGGGAGAAGCTTTTAACTAAGAAATAATACAGTACCCTACCTAGCTTAAAATCATGGACTCTTAAGATCTCATTACCTGAATTCAAAATCTGCCTTATTATCTTTTGCAGTTCTGAGAATTGAGCCCATGGCCTTTGAACTGAGGAACACTTCCCAGCCCTTTCACTTAAATTTGACCTTTTTTTTTTTGGTGGAACCGGGATTGAACTCAGGCCCTTGCGCTTGCCAGGGAAATGCTTATTCCGCTGAACCATCTCCCCCGCGCCAAATTTGACCTTTTAAAAAAACTGGAAAAAAAAAAATTGAGATGGGGTGTCAGAACCAGCCAGATAGCTCAGCGGACTAACGCACCTGCTTAATCAGAGCGCAGGGGTTGGGGTTTGATCCCCAACACCGTAAATCATGTTGGCCTGCTCCCTGCCCCCTGCCCCTGGGGCGCGCGGAGCCGGTGATTGAGACTGGTCGCCTAGTGGTGGTGGTGCATGCCTGTAATCCCAGCTCTTGGGAGGCTGAAAACAGGTGGATCACTACAAGTTGGACCTATGTAGTGAGGCCCTGTACTAAATACACAAATAAAAAACAAAAATTGAGATACGGTGTCAGTGATATGCCCAGACCCAGCCTCCAGGAATGGGACACTGTACCCAGCTTATTTCCTAACTCTTCAACTTCTCTGGGGCCCAGGAAAAACAATACCTAACTCAGAACAGCCATAAAATAATGATAAAAACACTGCAGGATGTGTCATATGAGATTAACTCCTGTTATCGGGCTTACTGGTGACTATCCAACTATATACATGTCCCACGGAACTCATTCTGGTTTCCTCTCTGGAAGAAGCTTGAAAACTACCTTCTCAACATACTTGTACCCCCAAATCTAGCAAAGCCACACAACCCTTAATATTCTATCATGCCCCATAAACTAATTTGGTGATCACTACGACTGTCCAAACTAGAAATTACTTAAAGGTCCAGGTATGCGGACTCAAGCTGTGGCATATGGGTCCTCCAAAGAAAAAAACTGGTATCACTAAGACGAAATTCTTTTTTTTTTTTTTTTGCGGTACCGGGGATTGAACTCGGGACCCTGCACTTGCCAGGCAAGCGCGGGCAAGCGCTAATTCTACTGAGCTATTTCCCCGGTCCTAAGACGGAATTCTTCCAAAGAAATCTCCGACACGTCATCTGTCTCACTCTACTCCAGAGGAAAGCGCCTCAGAAAAAAAACACCCACTTACTGTCTCTGGCTCTCGCGTCCCACAGGCACTGCCTGAACAACCTCGTTTCCCAGGCTGGAAGTTGAGAGCGACTCGTCTATAAATCACTTCAAGGCAAGCCAACGAAACCCCAGAAATGGAACTTGATGGTAGTCGCACGACAGCGTAAATTTGGACTCCCGAGAGCTAGCGCTTTGGGTTTTCGCCCACCGGATTGCGAGGACGATGGCCCGAATTAGAATGTGCAGACACCTGTACTTCCGGCGCACTCTGGGAAGCATTCCGACTGCATTTCCTCTCTGGTTTCCGTCCCTGTAATGCTTCCCACAGTCCGATCGGTCAGGCCTCTTTGCTTGAGTTCCGGATACCGGCCGTCCGAGAAAGTAAACCTCTTGGAGGTTTCTCTTAAGACTGTAAGTGCTGTAAGAAAGACAGAATGCATAAGAAAGCCTAGTTTTCTGAGGACTGGAAAGCGGCAACTACTGGAGACGCCATGATAGCGAGGGCACCTCAACTCTATGGCCTTCAGTGGCTAGAAGTACCTAATTTTGAATTTTTTTAAGGCGGGTCTTCAGGCGACCCGGAAGCGGAAGTTGAAGAAAGTTCTAGTGTTGAGACCTGTGCGAGAGCAGTCGAGTAGCGGGAGGAACCGTTAGCGGTGCTAAAGCTGCCGGTGAGTGTGAGCCGGGGAACCGGGTCTTATTTAGTAGCGGGAGGAGACGGAGGGAAAAGGTGAATAAAGAGGCTCTGTCGCTGTAGTGAACCAGAGGAAGCGCCTTTGCCTTGGGCTGTACTGCGCTGAGGGAAGGAAAGGCGCATGGGAGCCGGGGCGCGTGGAGGGGGCGGGGCGACGTGTGTCGGAGGCGGGGCAGCGTGTGTTGGAACTGGGAGTGGTGGTGGTGGGTCTTGGGAGGCTGCTGGGGCGGCTGTGGCGCTGGCATCCTGTGCTTCGCTTGCATAGTCTGTTGCGTAGTCGTGTGGGGACGAGTAGAGCTGAGACTTGTGGTTGACTTATCCCACCCTGGGTGTCCTGGGCAGCGTTAGTATACCCTCCTCCAAGCCAATGTCACCTAGGGATTGACAGCGTTAGGGCGTGTCTTGGCTGATGATCCGGGGAATCTTCCCAGTGCCCTCCTAGTGCCACCTGTTAAGAGCAGGATAGTATTTCCACTGAGGGCATACAGAAATCTAGTCACCCCGAAACTGAAAGAGATTTCTCTTTCCAGTAGGGGGAGATTCTTCCAGATCGTTTTTTCATTGGTGAAATGAGAATGAACTGCCATAGTGGCTGGTATATCTTCCTTTTAATATAAGAGTGCTAGGATTTTCTGGTTTTCAGTCCTAACCTGCTTTGTCTTGGGATTCCCAGGTTAAGCCTGATCAAGATGACAACGTCCCAAAAGCACCGAGACTTCGTCGCAGAGCCCATGGGGGAAAAGCCAGTGGGGTGCCTGGCTGGGATTGGTGACGTCCTGGGCAAGAAATTGGAGGAAAGAGGCTTTGACAAGGTGTGGGAGGCTGTGTGTTCCTGGGGAAACTACATTATTTCAGAACAGATTGACAGTGAGGAAAGTGGGTGTATGTAAGGGCTGGGGTTGGTGGATAATTTGAGTTGGCTTTGGCTACTTGGTGGTGATGGGGTGGGGCATAATCTGCCCTTGAAAGGTAAAGCTGGAGTTTTGTGTTTAGAATGCTACAAAAGTACTTGCTCTCTGATCCTAGTACTAATCTGTTTTGGACCAAACAAGATCTGGCACTTCAGGCTGATGTGGCTGAAGACCACAGAGTATTTAGCAGCAGTACCTTTCCTTTACCTGTTTTGCAGGCCTATGTGGTCCTTGGCCAATTTCTGGTGCTAAAGAAAGATGAAGACCTCTTCCGGGAATGGCTGAAGGACACGTGTGGTGCCAACGCCAAGCAGTCCCGGGACTGCTTCGGGTGCCTCCGGGAGTGGTGTGATGCCTTCTTGTGATGCTGTCTGGGGAGCCCTCAATCCCTAGCCCCAGGGTCCGAGTCTCTAGAGTTCACAGCTGAGTGGGGGCACCTCACTCTCTTCTACAATGGAAAAGATTGCTGTTGTCGTACTCACCTGTGATGTATTCAAGGGTCTTTTGGGAGTTCTCTCCCCCACATCATTTTAACTTTTTGGAAATGTCACTCTTGCATGCATCTCCCTTTCTCATCCTTCCCTTGCCAATTCCTTGGCGATAGTTACCAGCTGTCTTGAGTGGATTCCCAGTCCTTCTCCCTCACTTCCACCTCATCTCTGGTCCGTATGATGCCATTTGGCTCTCTTTTTTGACAGAACAGTCATTGTTTTTAGATTAATAAAGTCAGCGGCTTTCTTGACTAGATGGTGTGTTTTGAAAAGTAAGTGGGTTGGGAGTTGTCTTTTCCCAAGGGGCCGACCATTTCTGCTGCACTCCTTATCAATGCAGACTGAAACTGGGAACTTCCCATTCCCAGAGGGTAGCCGCCCTAGGCATGTGGGCATTGGGCTGGTGCCTCAGAGTGATCCAGTCCCTGAATAATGTGAGAGAGTGTGGGTTGATCTCTTCCTGGGAGCCAGGTAGGCTGTGGTGTTCCGGATGTCAGTCAAGTCAGTAGCTGGGCTAGGCAGCACCTGATGGAAAAAATGAGTAGGAGTTAGAAATACTAGGAAAAAGGTGAACTGGATGTGGGTCAGAGTTCACTTGCCATTCATCACATTGTCTGCTTTCTTGCCTTCTGGGATTTAGGAAGGGATAAGGAGTCACAGGCATTCTAGGTTGGAGGGCTTGAGAGTTACACTTGAATTCAGTACTGTTAATTCCTTTTTTTGGGTTTTGTTTTGTTTTTCAAAACAGGGTTTCACTGTACAGTTCAGGCTGTCCTTGAACTTCAGCAATTGTCTTGCCTTAAGCCTTCCAAGTGCTGGCATTACAAATGTGTCCCACCGTGCCCAGCCAAGCCAGTGTGTCCCTTTTCCCCACCCCCAGGTGAAGAAATTTGGGACTCTTTGCTAATTTTTCTGGGAAGTAACCAGATTGGAATTTGTATACCCCTATGTCTAGAAGATTGTATTCCTTGATCATGTCTGTCAGTCTCTCTGAGCCTCAGTTTCTCCTTTTGAGAATTGAAGTTGCTGTATGGAAAATGTACTAGTTGTATACTTCTACTTGTACTTTAAATTCATCCCTTTAATAGCATCATTGAGCAGTGACTTGCTTACAATGAAAACAAAATAATTTTCTTTCCCCCCCTACAAAATAATTTTCAACGTAATGATTACTGTCTGGGGAGGCGAGTGATGTTAAAACAAGTACAAAAATTGTGATAATATGAAGTAATTAGTGATCTCAGGGTAAGAAGAATTAAGAGAAAGTTGGCAAATTTAACTCTTAGAAATTTTGTTTAAACCATAGAGTGAAGAGAAAAACCCAGAATGGAAAAGGATAGTTGCACAGTGTTAAGCAAAGGACAGTAACCAAAGCACATGAAGAACTGCAGCCAAGAAAAAGGTAGACGACACAATAGGAAAATTGATTAAAAAATACTGGAAAAGAGTGGGCATGTGAAAGGCCTCAATTTCATTAGTAATCAGGAAAACAAATGCCATCAACACCTACCCAATTGGCAAAAATGTTAAAGAGACAATAGCAAATGTTGAGTAAATGTAGTAACAGGAACTGATACCCAGTTGGTGGGAGTGCAAATTGCATTGAACACTAGGAAAACAGTTGGGTGTTATTTTGTAAAGCCGACACACCTCCTGAGCCAGCAGTTCCCTCAGAGAAACTCCTGCACACCTGTGGCAGGACCTGTACCAATACGCACAGCTGCATTGTTTTTAAGAGCCTGGGCAGGACACAGCTCTCATGGTTCCTGATACTACAGTGAGTAAAGTAATTAAAACTACTGGGCGTGGTGGTACATACTTTTAATCCAAGCTCTCTGGAGGCAGGAAGATTGCTGAGTTCAAGGCCAGCCTGGACTACATAGTGAAGCTCTATTTGAAAAAAATCGAAACAGCCAGGGATTTAGCTCAGTGGTTCAAGTGCATGCCTAGCAAGCACAAGGTCCTGAGTTCAATTCCTGGTTCAAAAAAAGAAATCAAAACAGAATAAGGCATGATGGCACATGGCTGTAATCCCAGCACTCTGGAGGCTGAGGCAGGAGGATCATTGTGACTTTAAAACCAGCCTGGGCTACAAAGTGAGCTCAAGGCCAGCCAGAGCTGCATAGTGAGACCCTGTCTGAAAAATACACAAAAATCAAATGGCAGAACAACAAATCTCAGTGCTAAGCAAATGAAGCAAGACAAAGGACCAGCCATGTTAAGTAAATTCATGCATAAGGATCTGTGTATAGATGATAAAGCTAGAAAGTATGTTCTTAAATTCCTAGGGCCCAGAATATGGTTTAGCAGTAGAGTGCCTGCCTGGTAAGCACAAGATCCTGAGTTTGATTCCCAGTACCCCCCCCCCCCAAAAAAAAAAAAAAAAAAAAAAAAAAAAACGGCAAGCCTGGTAAAGCAGTACACACCTATAATCTGTTTCCTTCCCCCAAGAACACTTTTTCTTACTGTGTGTGGTGGTTTTTTTTTTTTTTATGCTAGCAGTTAAGCCCAGGGCCCTGGGCTTATCAAAAGCACATGACTTATGACTTGAGCTATCCTTTTAGGACCTACTATTGACATTGTGTTTTTTTGCAGTTGCTATATATCCCAGGCTGGCCTCAAACTTGTAGGAATCTTTCTGCCTCAGCATCCCAAGTGCTGGGATTACATGTATTTGCTACCATGTCTGCCTCATACAGCAATTTTTAAATTTTTTTTTTTTTTAACTTTCTTCAAAGCTTTATTCCAGAGGGGCTCAGTTCTTTTTGGCAGCTGCCTTCCTCATGGCAGCCAGCACGTTGCTCAGCTCCTCACGGTTCCTTTTGGCTTGGATGTGTGTCCCTTCCCTTTTCTTGATGAACTTGAGGGTGTGCTTGTCCTTGGAGACCTTGAGCAGCTCCATGGTGTGCCGCTCTTAGGGGGCAAAGCCGCATACCTCCCAGATCATGTCCCGCATGAACTTGGTGTGTTTGGTGAGATGTCAGCGACGGCAGCTGTCCCTCAGTTCACATTCTTAGTCACCTTGTGGCCCTTGTTGAGGCCCATGGCCATGGTATATCAGAGGGCCATGGCTATTCTTCTTTGATAGTTGCTGTCTGGGTTTTTTTTTTTCCCTTTGTTTGTTTTTACTAGTAATCAGACCTTGTGCTTGCCAGACAGATGCTTGTGCTGCTAGGCTGTATCCCCAACCCTACAAATTTTAAAGATGAAGACCAAAATCCACTGTGTACAAAAATTGACTTTTGAAGAGCAGCAGTCCCCAACCACAAAGTACCTAATTTTTTTTTTTTTTTAAGTGAAAGGGCCGGCAAAAGTGACTTTTTTGCCTAGTATCTAGAAACTAATTCATTTGCTTCCTTCTGGTCCCTGCCAGCTAGGAATGGAGGGGAGGCAGAGGGGACGATGGTAACTCTTGTATTCACCATGAGCTCATATTGGGAATTGAATTTATTTTTAATTTTTTTTTTTTTTGTGGAACCAGGGATTGAACTCAGGCCCTTGCGCTTGCCAGGGAAGCGCTTATTCCTCAGCCATCTCCCCAGCTTTAATTTATTTTTATTTAATTTATTTTTTGAAATGTATTTTGTATAGGGTCTCACTACATAGCTTGGACTCAAAGTGATCCTTCTGTTTTCAGGCTCCCCAGCGCTGGGATTACAGGCGTGCAACACCACACCCAATGGCTGGCTCAGTGTGTCACCGGGCAAGGCTGACACAGCATGTGATGCCAGGATCCGGATCTAAGCCTGGTCCCTGCGCTTGCCCAAGCAGGCGCTTAGTCCACTGAGCTATCTTACTGGCCCAGGAGATTGAATTTAGGTCTCATGCATAGAGCGCAAGGGATCTACTGCTAAGCTACACTCTCAGCTGCCCAGACTTTAGTGTGCTGAGCCCAGGGGAGTCTCAGCGTGCTACAGGAACCAGGCCTCTGCCCCATATCTCTGGGTTCCAGGTTGGGACCCTGCACGTGGCCCAGCTTAGTAGGAGAAGCTGGAGGAGGAGAGGGTTACATACCCGTCACTTGATTGCCATTGTCCCCAGCTGGTGGCTGGTGTCGAGTGCTACCTGACCATAGACTTGGAGAACACAGCATGCAGAAAGACCAGGGTCTCCGGAGACCATGTAAACCTCACCACCTGCCCCCTGGCCACAGGGGTGGAGCAGGAGGTAAGAGTGGTACCCCATGCCTGAAACCTGGGAGACCAAGTGGCAGGAGAAGGATGATGTCCCCAGCCTTGACTAGGCTGTGCCTGTGAGCGCTCTGAGCAAAGCCTGTGCCCTACTGCTTTTCGTACCCAGGAGCAGTTCAGGGGTGCACTGTGGGGTTTAGCTTGGCCAAGCTGATGCCAAAGAGCCTGAGGCCCTCAGCTTGGCCATCCTGAGCTGGTCTGGTCACAAGGAACCCACAGGTGCAGATACACCTGGCTAAACCTGCCCAACCTTGGTGACTCAACATTCAGGCTAGTGTGGGGTGCAGGGAGGGGATGCTGGGCTTCCCCAGGGCTGGGGAGTTGGCTGGAAATGTCTGGGAGCTGGATCTAGTCACAGCCATCTGCCTCCATGTCCGTGTCCCTTGGGCCAAAGAGTGCCCATGTCTGCCCCAGAACATGGTGTTAAACAGAGGGCTGGGTGCTGGCAGGAGGCTGGGCCAGCCTCAGCCCTGCTTGTCCCCAAGGCTGTCTCCGCAGAAGCTGCGCTGTGACTTTTGAGGTCCTTGAAGTGCCCTGGAAGAATTCCACCGAGCTTCTCAAGCACAATTGCATGCAGCAGTAGCTGATCATGGGGCCAGCACCATGGGAGTAGTCACAGGGTGGGGGGCACTGCTGGGTTCCAGGCCACATGTGCTGCAATAAATGACCAGTGCTGCTTCTTGCATGGTATCTCCTGTGTGCTTCACTGCTTCTCCTCACAGCCCCCACTGCTGCTCCTTGTGGCTCCCAGGACCCTCAGTCACCCCTCAGGGCAGCTTCTGCTGTCTCTACCCAGCAGGCCAAACAGCCCAGCATCACACATAGAGAGGCACAGACTTGAAGAGCCCCAAGCAAAGCCAAGTTCCCAGCAGTCTGTGAGGTAGGGAGGGGTTGAGAGACCAAGTGGCAGGAGAAGGATGATGTCCCCAGCCTTGCCTAGGCTGCGCCTGTGAGCGCTCTGAGCAGAGCCTGTGCCCTGCTTTCAGCACCCAGGAGCAGTTCAGGGGTGCACTGTGGGGTTCAGCTTGGCCAAGCTGATGCCAAGGACACTCAGCTCTTAGTCCCCAATCATTCCTGCACCTGCCGAGAAGCCCAGGAGACAAGGACAGTGCTTCTGATGTCCTTATTATGGCCCACACACCAGAGGGACTCTCCCAGGTCTTGTCCTGGGCAAGGCCTCTGGCAGGTGCTTGCCCCAGTGAGCAAGCTCAGATCTGCTGCCCACAGGAGGGAGGGTTCTCACAACAAGGATAGGTTTGCTTTACCATCATTTAAAGAAAACAGAGTTGCAACATTCTTTGCCACTGACATTTGTGACTACAATCCATAGTCTCACATGTATACACATACAATCACAGGTAGATCCCAGGTACCACAGTACTCCAGAGCATCACCACCCACCAGGTAGTGTCCCAGAAGTCGGCACACGCAACAGGAGTCCACCCCAGAAATAGCCTAGAGACATGCAGCAGACTCCAAATTCAAACTGGCACCCTAGATGCCATGCCCAGAGTCCTTCCTTAGAGGCACCAGTGTGCACTCATGCCAGGGACAGAGCAGAGTAACTGGGTGCATTGGGGGCCCTGGATGTTGGCAGCATTGAACAGCAGAGGTGGCATGCAGAGCACCCTAGGAGCTGTGTAAAACCAGTGAATCTCAATGTTGTGCAAATTAAGAAAAAATGATGTGTTTCCACTTTTGTAAGGTTAAATTCTTTTATTGGGGTTGCAGCTTATGGTAGAGGTATGGTAGAGTGAGTAGCAAGCACTGAGGCCCTGGCTGTACTCTCCTCATGTGAAAAAAAGAAAAAGTAAGTTCTTGCTTAGTTATCCCTACATAGGTGATAAAACTGAAAAGAAAATCATGCAAATGCTTGTTGCAAAATTTTGTAGTAAAGAAAATATCAATAGTGACCATCTTTGGGGAAGGGGACAAGGGTATGATTATAAGGACTTGGAGGTGAAAGTAACATTTCCCTTTCTTGACCAGTGGGATAGAAATATATGCATTGACTCTGAAATCATCTGATAAGCAGAACTTGTAGGTCCTCTTCCATTTTCTGTGTATTGGCTACATCTTGGGACAATAGGAGGATAAACTAAACAAAGAGCCAGGATGGAACACTGGTGGTTTAGATTGAACACTGTATTGTCATCGGTAGCGACAGGTGTCCTGGGAGGGAAGGGATGTTCTCCATCAGATTGGAGGCTCAAGGAAGAGGGTTTTGGGTGATAAGAAGGTCCTGTAGGGTCTGATCCCAGGGGTAAGGAATGTTGAGGGCCCATCTTGATCATGAAGATGCATTCATCCAGGGGCAAGAGATGCTGCAGGCAACCTGGGTTGGATGTTACCTCACAGCAAAACTGGGAGTTGTGCTCTGTGGCCTGTGAGGATGGCCATTCACAAGTCCATGCTTAGTTCAGCACTTTTTCTAGAAGCCAGAGTGGTGCAGACAGGATGGAGTCCAGGCTGCAGGCTCTGTTCCAGATGAACCCTAGTCCTGGAAACCCCTCCCCCAGACAGTCCACCTTCAGGGAACTTCCTCTGTGCAGCAGACCTTATGTGTGGGGCAACCTGAGGCTCACACACAGAGCACTGCTGTCACATGGGCATCACTCCAAAACCACTGTGCCCCTCCCCCCAGTCCCTTCCCATTTCCTTCTTGCAGGGAGAGTGGATCATCACTGCTCTATAGCCCACTCTGGGGATAGGAGGACAGTGTGAAGCCCTGCTCCAAGATCTGGCACAAGTCAAGAGCCCACTGATGGTCACTTGCCCTTGCCCTTGCCTCTCCCCCTCTTCTCTCTAAGATACCACATGTAGAGAAGTACTTCAGACCTGTGAACTACCTAGATGCTTGTAAGAAGTGACTGGTGGGTGACAGATCCTTGGAAACTGCTAGATTGTGGTACCAAAGGCTTAGTGGCACCAGCACCAAGTTGTGACAGGCAGGGTAGGTTCCATTGAGCTGGGGATCTGCATAGTTGCTGAGGGAGCTATGGCAGTTATGGCTTCATAACAGAAGAGCGGAGCTAGGGGAGCCAAAAGAGGGTTCCCTGGCTGCTTGGGGCCATCTCTGCCACCTCTTCCCTGGGGCCAACAGGTGCCACTTACTCTAGCCCCACTCAGGCTTTTTCATCTCATAGTCCCTGCTGGGCCATGGCCTGCTCATCAAGCCAATCCTGGGCCACAAACTGGACCCTGTCCCTTTAAGACAGACACCTGATCCTGGAACAAACTGGTAACCAGTCTATGGAATCCCAGGGAGGTGGCAGTTTGTTTTTCATAGCTGAGTGAAGGGAGTGGGAAGGCCTGCTGGTATTGGACTGGGAAGTAACGATGCCCTGGTCTGAGAAACCACTTCCTCATGGGCCTGGGATTCTGAGGTCTAGAAATGGGGATAGGAATATGCTGGATGCCTACTTATAATACTCATCACACTAAAAGCTACCACTTACTAAGCACCAACTATTTGCCAGCCACTGTGACCACCTCTTTCAAGCAAGCTGTGTTTAAGACCCAAGGACAAATGAATACCTTGGTCCTGCCAGCAATATGGAATTTTAAGTACAGGGTACACAGAATTGTGAAACACAAAGCATTCTAACAAAATCCAGGCTTTTCCTGTGTTGACTGCTTTAGAGATGTTACTTGATTCTTTCAAATAAAGAATCTTTTATTAGATTCTTTAAAAAAGTTGGGGAGGGGCCAGTGAGATAGCTCAGTGGTCTAAAGTGTCTGTTTAGGCAGCTTAGGCTAGTGCAGGGACATGATTTGATCCCCAGTACCACATGCCATGTCAGCCCTGCCAGCAGGGCAGGCTGAGTGGACCACAAAAAAAAAAAAAAAAAAAAAAAAAAAGAAAAAGAAAAGAAAAGAAAAGTTGGCGAGTCCCTACTTTGCAGGCACTGGTAGCCCACATCCAGTGTACCTAGACTTGGTTTAGAGCCATTGATGTCAGGATGATTTTTTTCTAAGGGCTGTCTTTTTTTCCCCCTCAAGGACAATGAGACTGTGGGAAGTTGAGGGACTTGTCCTAAGTCACTGGGTCAGTAAGGTGGCACTGGGTCAGTAAGGTGGCAGCTGGTATGACTAGCTCTCCTTCTTGCCAGTTATCATCTTTTGGCACAGATTTGACTTAGGGTGGCAAGGTTCAAAAGATAAGATCTCCTTTGAATGACTTTTTTTTTTTTTTTGGCGGAACCGGGGATTGAACTCAGGCCCTTGCGCTTGCCAGGGAAGCACTTATTCCACTGAGCCATCTCCCTGGCCCCCAAGATCTCCATTGACTAGTTACCACTGGGCAAGTCAGTTCTGTCCTCTTTCCTCCTGTGTAAGGAGGAGCTCAAGATCCTCTTTCCTCAGCCTCCAGAGTGATGCGATGACAAGCATAAGCCCCCACTCTGGCTGTGTCACTTGGTTTTTAGGAAGCATTGGATAGCTGACTCAGGATGTACCTCAGTGGTAGTGTACTTGCCTAGCATGCCCAGGCCCTGAGGTTGGACTCCAGCTCTGCCACGTAAATAAATAACAATAAAATAAAAGCACTATTTGGGAATATTGGATGCCTCAATCCCATAAGGAAGAAACTATTCTCATTTTTCCTGGCTAGGATTAAACGCTTTGGCTCAGTAATGTTGCCTCCTTATCTGTTGCTTATACAGCATCTGGCCTCTTCTAAGCTAAGCTCTTTGCCTGAGTCAGGTCACTGAATTCTCTCACTACCTATTTTTTAGAAAAGGAAAACGTGGTAGTGAGAGGTTAAGTAACTACTCCGAGATCACACAGTAGGACATGGTGAAGAGAAGAGCTCAGTCACGGGTGCTAGTGATAGTCCACACTACACAAATATCCCATAAACTTCCTATGATGGTACTTGTTGCTGGCGGCTGTTGCTGTCCTTGCCCTTCGTGGACTGCACCGGGAGGCATCCAGCCGCAGGTGTCTTCAGGCCTGTTCACCACCTCGCTCCTCCTCGCTGGCCCTGGGGGCGGGGCAGGCGTGGGCGCAGGCGGACTGGGGGGCGTCGGGCGGGGCCACGGAGTCCGTAAAAGCCGCTCGCGCCACCGCTCCGCACCACAGCGGTGACCATGGCGCGTCCTCTCCTCTTGCTGGCGATAGGCCTGGCCCCGTTCGCGATCTGTCTCCTGGCACAGGTCTCCAACGGCCGCGCTGAGCCGCTGGACCGCAGGACCGGAGAACGCAAGAACCTGGCCACCAACGACCCGCAGGTGCAGAGGATGGCGCAGACGGCTGTAACCACCTTCAACCAGGGCAGCAACAGCGTCTACTACTTCCGTGACACCAACATCATCAAGGCGGAGAGACAGGTGCGGCACCCTGGAGAGCTGGGGCTGGGCGGGGCTCCAGAGTCTGGGAGATTCTGCCAAGAGCCAAGGGAGTGGGGCGCCAAAAGAGCATCCCATATTTTCATACATTGCCCTTTTGTGTGGAGCAGTGTTGCTGGAATTCAAGGTCTAGTTTTTTTGTTTGTTTGTTTGTTTTTGTTTTTGGTGGTACCGGGGATTGAACTCAGGACCCTGAGCTATCTCCCCGGCCCTTTCAAGGTCTAGTCTTGCACGTGCTAGGCAAATGTACTGTCACTGAGCTCCATACTCAATCAGTTATACAGTGCTTCCTAAAAGCATTGTGAATATAGCCAGTTGTCTTGGCCAAGGTTTGTAATCTCAGCTTTGGAAAGGCTGAGGCAGAAGGATCCTGAGTTCAAGACCAAGCTAGAGGGGCTGGTGAGATGGCTCAGTGGTCTAAAGCGCCTACTTAGAACAAACTTAGCAAAGCATGGGGACCGTGGTTCAATCCCCCAGCACCACATGCCAGCCAGCCCCGCCCCCTGGTGGGCTGAGCTGGCCACACACACACACACACACACACACACACACAAAAGACCAAGCTAGAGGGAGACCCTGTGCCAAAGAGCCAAAATCAAAAGACAACATAACCCAAGTGAATACCAAAAATCTATGAAAAATTAAAATTCTAAATTTCAAAGAAACAGGATCCAACCCTTTGCACACAACTTGCTTTACCTTGCCTGATCTTTGTTGGATTCTGGGGGAGGAGGAGGGAAAAGGCCCAGTGACTTCTTCCTTGTGGTCTCCCTGGCTTCAGCAGGGTGCTCTCAGGTAAGTCTCAGGGTACTGCAGGAACCAGGCCTCTGCCCCATATCCCTGGGATCCAGGCTGGGACCCTGCACGTGGGCCAGGGCAGTGGGAGAGCCTGGAGGGAAGACTCATCTGATTGCTGTTGTCCCCAGCTGGTGGCTGGTGTCAAGTACTACCTGACCATAGACTTGGAGAGCACAGCATGCAGAAAGACCAGGGTCTCTGGAGACCATGTGGACCTCACCACCTGCCCCCTGGCCACAGGGGTGGAGCAGGAGGTAAGAGTGATACCCCATGCCTGAGCCCTGTATAGAGCCTGAGGCCCTCAGCTTGGCCATCCTGAGCTGGTCTGGTCACAAGGAACCCACAGGTGCAGATACACCTGGCTAAACCTGCCCAACCTTGGTGACTCAACATCCAGGCCAGTGTGGGATGCAGGAGGGGGCACTGGGCTTCCCCAGGGCTGGGGAGTTGGCTGGAAAGGTCTGGGAGCTGGATCTAGTCACAGCCATCTGCCTCCATGTCCGTGTCCCTTGGGCCAAGGAGTGCCCATGTCTGCCCCAGAGCATGGTGTTAAGCAGAGAGCTGGGTGCTGGCAGGAGGCTGGGCCAGCCTCAGCCCTGCTTGTCCCCAATGCTGTCTCCACAGAGGCTGCGCTGTGACTTTGAGGTCCTTGAAGTGCCCTGGAAGAATTCCACCGAGCTTCTCAAGCACAATTGCATGCAGCAGTAGCTGATCATGGGGCCAGCACCATGGGAGTAGTCACAGGGTGGGGGGCACTGCTGGGTTCCAGGCCACATGTGCTGCAATAAATGACCAGTGCTGCTTCTTGCATGGTATCTCCTGTGTGCTTCACTGCTTCTCCTCACAGCCCCCACTGCTGCTCCTTGTGGCTCCCAGGACCCTCAGTCACCCCTCAGGGCAGCTTCTGCTGTCTCTACCCAGCAGGCCAAACAGCCCAGCATCACACATAGAGAGGCACAGACTTGAAGAGCCCCAAGCAAAGCCAAGTTCCCAGCAGTCTGTGAGGTAGGGAGGGGTTGAGAGACCAAGTGGCAGGAGAAGGATGATGTCCCCAGCCTTGCCTAGGCTGCGCCTGTGAGCGCTCTGAGCAGAGCCTGTGCCCTGCTTTCAGCACCCAGGAGCAGTTCAGGGGTGCACTGTGGGGTTCAGCTTGGCCAAGCTGATGCCAAGGACACTCAGCTCTTAGTCCCCAAACATTCCTGCACCTGTCGAGAAGCCCAGGAGACAAGGACAGTGCTTCTGATGTCCTTATGGCCCACACACCAGAGGGACTCTCCCAGGTCTTGTCCTGGGCAAGGCCTCTGGCAGGTGCTTGCCCCAGTGAGCAAGCTCAGATCTGCTGCCCACAGGAGGGAGGGTTCTCACAGCAAGGATAGGTTTGCTTTACCATCATTTAAAGAAAACAGAATTGCAACATTCTTATCCGCTGGCATTTGTGACTGCAATCCGTAGTGCACACGCACAGTCACAGGTAGATCCTACACACCATAGAAGTACCCTGGAGTACCACGAGCCACCAGCTAGTGTCCCAGAAGCCAGGGCACATGAATAGGAGTCCACCTCAGCGACATGGCCTGGAGATATGCAGCACACCCCAAACATAAGCTGGCGCCCTAGTTGCCATGCCCAGAGTCCTTCCTCAGAGGCACCACTGTGTACCCATGCCAGGGACAGGGCGGAGTAACTGGGTGCACTGGGGGCCCTGGAAGTTGGCAGAGTCAGGCTGGACCAGCTTACCAGGGGTGGAATGAGGAGCAACCCTTTTACCTTTCCCTGCTGTCAATGAAGTGCCCTCCCAGGTAAGGCCCTGTCTAATGCGGGGTCGGATCTTAGGAGCAGCAGCTACCCCTCAGGCCCTGCCTGCTGCCCTCTGAAGGCCACATCTGGAAGCCATGGAAAAGGCACTGAATCTCTCTTGGGAGTATAGGTAGGTGAGGTTTTGTGTGTAATAGGGACGTGGGAGACATTCCCAGCCCTGGTTCTGTTGGGGCTTATCAGTTGTGACAGTTCAGATAGCCCAGATGTTGGTTGTTGCCTTGGTGTTACCATAACAGGAGGCTCCAGCCTGAGGCTAGCAGGGGTAGGTGGCAGGAAATTCTTGTTGAATGAATGTATGAAGTTCTGGGGTGAGGTGTGGCCCCAGAGATGTCTGCCTAGTGACTCTTCCACCTCTAGAATCTGTACCCAAATCCCTGATGGCATTTCCTCTGCACAGTCTTTTCCTGGGCCCTGAGCCAGCTAGCATCCTTGGCAAGACCAGGGAAGAGAGAATGTTTGTCCTGGGCACTGTGCACTAGCTAGACTGCTATCTGGTGCTGCCCAAAAGTGTGTGTGTGTGTGTGTGTGTGTGTGTGTGTGTATGGTGGTGGTGATGGTGGTAAAACTGTTATACCCTGGATTGGTCTCCATTACTGGTGAGATAGTTGTAGATGGTGGAAGACCCCTAACCTTGGATTGGGAGCTCTGTGCTGGTCTTGAACATGGTCCAGTGCTAGGTCTGCTGTGCCAGTGCAGGCCAATGTCCCAGCACCAGCCTATTGTGCTCTGGGGGCTCTGGGCTATGGGGCTCTGGGCATCCTGGCTAGGCTCAGGCTGTAAAGCAAGGGACTCACATAAGCCCAAGACCAGGGAGGTTGGGATCTGGCTTCGGCCCCATTCCCCATTCTAGATGGTCCCTTTCCCATCTTCAGCAGGTTTATGCCACAGGTCCCTGTACTCATCCACCCTGATGTCAGAAAGACTTGAATGAATATCCTCCCCCAACCCCACTCCCCTGAGTTTCATTAGTCTAATTTCAGGCAAGAGAGGTATTGGCAATGACCTCTGATCTTTGGACTCTTGTTCTGTTTCAGATAGGATCTATGTAGTCCAAACTGGCCTTGAACTCACTGTGTAGCCCAGATGGCTTTGAATTTGGGATGATCCCCTCCTGCCTCAGCTTTCCAAGTGCTGGGATTACTGGCATGTGCCACTGTGTCTGCTCTTGACCTCTGGATTTTTGATATCCCTACTCGACTGGCAACCTTATACCAAATGAGGAGATTGAGCTCTATTCTAGGAATTTACTGGTTGCCCAGGCCATGATAACCTGGGATTTTCCAGTCTGTTTTTTTTTCACCTGACCACTGGAGCAGATGGGACTTCCACCCCTAAGTAGGCCCACTGCCCTCCCCTCCAGTACCACTAGTTTTTGAGCCCAGCACACTTTCTGTATTATTTCTCTGGGTACTGCTAATGCACTGATAGAGGCTGGTAAGGTCAGAAGAAATCCATGAACAGACCCTTGTGCATGAAGCCCTGGGTACATGTGTGTGTTGCACATAGCCAGGGAGGACATATGTGCCTCTCTGGTGTACTCATTTTTTATCTTATTTTATTTATTTATTTATTTATTTGCAGAACCAGGGATTGAACTCAGGCCCTTGCACTTGCCAGGTAAGCATTTATTCTGCTGAGCCATCTCCCTGGCCCCTATTTTTTAAATTCTGAAATGGGGTTTCATAAGTTACTAAGTTGCCCAGGCTGAGTTTGAACTTGTAATCCTTCTACCTCAGTCTCCTAGAGTGTTGGGATTATGACCATGTACCACCACACCAGGCACCACTTAGGGTTTTAAGATTTTATTAGAACCCCTGTCCTGCAAGGGCCCAAACAAGAACTGGAGTCTTGTCCAAACGCACGGTAGTGGTGGGAAACTTGGCAGAGTCTCAAATCTCCACTGATTCCTGCTCTTCAGGGTCCCTTCTTGAAGTCTTCTGGTGGGGAGAGGTGTGTAAATAAGCCATTCCCAGCCAATGCCCTTGTGACTGTCACTCATTGTGACTTTTGGGCAAGAGCTCCCAAGGTCTTTTCTCCTTTGTTGCTTCATCTTACCTGGTTTACTTCAAATGTGGTATCAACAACCTCATCAATGACACGTGCTCCGGAGGAGAACTTCTGCCTGTGATGCTCCAACTTAGCCACCAGTTTCAGGAACTGAGATTGTAACTCCCACTGCCTGTGAGGGGTGGGGTGCATAAGGCAAAGGCTGGGCTGGCCAGCCCAGTGCACTTCTGGGTCCCCCAGAGCCCTCCACATGGTTCTTCTTGCCAGTTTCCCCCTGAACTTACATTGCCTCCATTTCCAGTATATCTCCTTTTCAGGACGTCAGAGAAATCCCCATGTCTGCCTGAACCATGGAGTCTACTGGCATTTATTTACCCATCCTTCTAAACTCCCATCTATGCACCCATTTCCTCACCCTCCCCTCTACACACTAGAAAAGATAAGGTGCTCCAAAGATAGAGAGATGAACAAAGAATAGGCTTAAAAAGCCCTTGGATCCAGAGAACTGTCAACACCTTGTGGTACATGCAAATATGGGGTACTCGGGGCCTGCAGGAGGGAAGCCTTACCCAGTGCTTCCAGAGAGAGGATTTATTGAGCTGACTGGAGACACAGGAGGGCTTGTCAGGCCCAGACACAGCTCCTGGTGCTCCCAAGGGCAAAAACCACAGGGAGCATAACTGTGGGCATGGAGCAGTTTAGGGAGGCAACTGGTGAATGTCAAAGCAAGCCAGAAAAGAGGAGCCATCGTAGGGATTTAAGCTCAGGGAGGAGGGAAAAGCCAAAACTACACTGAAAGGCCACTCTTAGCAGTGGGACCTTTGGGAATGTCATACCCAAGATATGGCAGAAGTGCCAAGAGCCAGAACACGGTGGTGGCTCAGGCCCTAGAGGATAAGCAGTAGAGTGCTCAAGGAGGTGACATGAACTAGAACTGACTATTCCTGGTCACCTAAGCTTGGCGTCAGCATCCATGCAGAGAGAGGAAAGTAGACAAAATCCTGGAAAGTAGAGATATTTCTGTCATGAAAAGAGTGTGGGCAAAGAAAGGATGGCCATGGCTACGATGCTATGAGGCCTGACCATACGACTCTGAAAGCTGGCCCATGAAGCCGGGACTGTTATGGTGAGCAGAGGTCAGAGGATGGCTGTTAGGCCTGCCCTGTGTGCTGGTCTGGAGCCAGGCTGGAGAGGTCAGGTGAGAGCAGCTTCCACAAAGAAGATCCTAAGAAAGGCTGAGAGCCAGGAAACAGGGTCCTGTTGTGGCCGACCATATGGTCACCGAACCTTTTCCTAAGCTGTTTCTCCATCCTTCCACCTGGCAGGGGTCTGCGTAAGCTTACAACTCTGTGTTAGCTTGTGTTCTGCATGTCCTACCTGGAAGGGTCACTTGGAGGCTTGGCCTGTAGATGTCCCAGTGGGCAATAGAAAGCAATCTGAAGCATGACATCTCTGCCTTTATTTTACTGTATATTGTCTCCTTTATTATCTTACAACTCTGGTTCAGATCTCTGCTCATCTCTGCCTATAGGTGCCTTAATCATTTGCTCACAAAGCATCTACCTAAACTGTTTAGTGCTAGTCAGTTACCCTGAATCCACATGGCCTATCAAGACTGAGAACATCAAAATAATAGCAACTGATTCTTAGACTTTATAGGGACATCTGATTGCTAGTTTTCACTACATCCAGTTCCAAACCTGCTAGAGCAATGCCTAGCAGTCTCTAGTCATTGTTCTAAACTTGCAGTTGCCTGAGGTTTCAGGAAACGCAAAGCCTTACTGATCACCACAGGATAAGGTTACCTCCCCAAGAAGCAACAATTATCCCAGGACAGGGACCCAGGCTGTCCCCATATTGGCTGTTCAACCGATGCTCCTCCTCCTGGAGCCTCGTAGAACCAATCCTGAGGTAGTGACTGGCCTGATCATGGCGACTAGAATGACTTATGCTGCCAACACTGCAACCCCCAGCTCTACAGCCACTTCCCCCCGCCATTTCTCCACTTTCTATACAACCTCAACCTGTCTGACAGCCCCTAGAAGCCAGATCTTGAAGCTGTTTATCTGTCTTCCTAGCACAGTCATGCTGATTAAAACTTTTCTGCCTTTCATCACTGTTCACTTCTTTGAGTGGCATTTGGGGGCAGGAAGCCAGGTGAGCTGGCTCTGCTGGGATGCAGGGGGACCTGGAGCTTTTGCCCTGAAGCTCTGGTAGGAGATTCACAGGCTTGGCAACAAGCCTTATCCCTTCATCCATCCCCTCCAGGCTGCCTATGACACCCAGACCTCCCGCTCGTCTCCTCACTTCTCAGTCATTGTCTCAGACTTCTTGACCTCCAAGGTGGCATTGTCCTTTACCTCCTCAGGCTCTGGATGGAGAAAAAAGGGGCTGAGGTTGGGGTCAGAAGATACCTGGATTTGGAAGTAGCAGAGGAACCCTGCTGTCATAGAGGTGTACAGATAGGGCTTAAAGGGTTTCCTTGGATCCAGGATGCCTCAAAGAGGGTTCTTCTTCAGGTGTGGAGTGTGGAGTGATTTTGTTTATTTTTTTTTCAGCTTTCATTATCTTTTTATTTATTATTATTATTATTATTATTATTATTATTATTATTTGATGAGGTGCTCTGGATGGAACCCAAGAACTTCTACATACTGAGGAGGTGTTTTACCACTGAGTTATACCCCCATCCTAACTCCCTCTTCCAGTAAAAGTACGTTTCCTGGGTGCATAGGCCCATACCTATTATCCCAGCACTGAGGGGGGCTGAGGCAAGAAGATCACAAGTTCAAATCCTACCTGGAAAATTTAGCAAGATCCTTTCAAGAAAGGAAGGAAAGAAGGAAAGAAGAAAGGAGGGAGGGAGGAAAGGAAGGAAGGAAGGAAGGAAGGAAGGAAGGAAGGATGGAAGGAAGGAAGAAGGAAGGAAGGAAAGAAGGGCAGGTTGGGGATATAGGTCAGTAGTAATAGAACACTCCTGGGATCTATCCCCAGTACCAAAACCAAAACAATGACAACAAATACATCCAAAAATGTGTTTTAGTTTTCCTGAGGAACTGACCCCATCACTGTTCCATTCATGTTGCTCAGCTGGGGTCAGTCCTTCTCCAGGGTCCCAGGATATGTGACTGTGGACTAACAATCAGCCTGCAGTGATTTGTTCCAAACTAAACAAGTACTTTTATCATAGCAGAGGAGGCTCATCTCTGGGAGTTTGTTGGGATTGCTGGGAGAAGAGGAACATTCCCCTCTCTTGGGAGAGTGGTACAGATGGCTACACTGCAAGGATCTGGGGCTGTAAATGCGGGTGAACATTTTGGCCTATAAGGGAAGAATTACTCTAAAAACAGAACCACTCAGAGGACTACAGAGCAGAAAATACAGAAGAAAGCAAATCCTGACAGTAGTTTGCTGAAAGCCCATATACTTCTAATTTGCTGAGTAATTAGGGTCAATGAATTTCTTCTTTTTCTGTTTAAGCTGTTGTGTACTGTTCTTTTTTTTTTTTATGTATTTAGTACAGGGTCTACAGGGTCTTACTACACAGATCAGACTTGTAATGATCCTTCTGTTTTCAGCCTCCCAAGTGCTGGGATTACAGGCACACGCCACCATGCCCAGTCTCAGTCACCATCTCAGCGCACCCCGGGGGTGGAGCCAGCATGGCACGCTGGGGATTGAACCCTGGTTCTTGTGCTGTTGTGCACTGTTCTTGGTGAAAATTGTCCAGAAGGGGCCCCTACTGATGATCTTAGGAGCAGGGTTCTAGAGCTCAGATTCTAAAGCCCTGGGGATCTTTAGGTCAAAAGCAAACCATTTGACTTAAAATCAGTGCATCCAGAAAGCTGTATGTGAGAAAAGGACCACATACCCACAAAACTTCCTTCTTGTAGACTGTGTCATGTCATTCTGGATAAGTGTGTGTAACCTCAACAAAACCATCCCAATGGAAGATAAGCTATAAGAAATAAATGACTGACAAGTGGTTTATGAACCATAATTTGAAAAAGCCTATAATTTGGCTAATTGGTTGTTTTTCAAGTGGGTCTTTTAAGGATTAATAATCAATTTAATTGGCTTTTGGGGGATTGTTTTGGACTTCTTTGAACCAAAGTTCTAAACTCTGAAAGTCCTCAGCATCCCAGGTTCCAGAGCTCCGGGGGGCGGGGGGGAGATGGCTCAGTAGAATAAGCACTTGCCTGGCAAGCTGAAGGCCCTGAGTTCAATCCCGGGTTCCACCAAAACAAAACAAAACAAAACAAAACAAAACAAAACAAAACAAAACAGAGCTCCAAGAGTGAGCCTGCTCCAAGAGTGAGCCTGGAGCCTGTGTCTGGCCATGGAAGGAGGCCAGGTGGAAGGAGGTGGGTGGGCCCAGTACCTGAATAGTTGAGCTCTGTCAAGGAGTCATCTAGCAGCTTCTCATGGATCCAGGCGGTCATCTGAGGAGAGGAGGCCTCAGTCCTGCCGGGGTCCCCTGCCCCCATTGGTGGAGCACCCCAGGCCCCTTCTTCCCTATCCACCCCACTTGATACCTCCTGCTTTACTCTCTCTTCATCTCTGAGTAGGGCCATCTGGAAGTTATCCACTAGGACAGCAGTCAGCAGGCTGGGTGAGGGGACAGTGGGACGCCCTTAAGGAGGATGTGGGAGGAGAGGCCCCAGCACCCTCCTGAGTTCAGCATGGCAGGACAGGGCTCCCCAGGGCTGGATGGGGGCACAGGGGTTGAGGCTGCCAGCAGGGTTGAGGTCCTCACTTGAGGAAGATGATGTTTTGGATGAAGATGTAAATCATGAGAATGGGGATGATGTACCAGGCACCTGGGGTAGGGCAAAGAAGTGATTAGCTAGGTGGCTCCCTCACATCCCAACCCACTCCTGCCCCCATCACAGACAGGGTCTCTGAGCCCCTTCCCCTGGCCCACCTTGGGCACGGCTGTCCATGTAGATGAGGGACCAGTCATCTAGGGTAAGCACGGTGAAGAGGGTGAACATGGTGGTAAAGAAGTTCTCAAAGCGCCAGGGATCAAATCTTCGGAACAATGTCAGGATCATAGAGAAGAATACTGGCTGTTCAGGAAAAAACCAGGCTCCAGTCCCCTGGACCTGTGCCCCTCTTCCCAGCCCTATCCCTGTCCACTACTTCCCTGTCCCATCCCGATGGCATAGGATACAGAGGCAGGAAAATATGAGGATGAAGATAGTTATGATGGACATCAAGGAGCCCACCAGGGTCCCCGTTACTTCTTTGAGGCTGGTCAGGATTCTGTGAGTAGAGGTAGAGGGGACTAAATCAGGAAGGGCTGGGTAAGATTCTGCACCCAGCGGGCAGAGCTGGTAATGGTGAATATGGTGTCTTTGGTTTGCCAGGTGACTTGGGTGAGTCCTGGCACTTCTCTGGAACAGAAAGAGATGAATCTTAACAACAGATCCCAGAGGAACACTTTCTGAAGCAGGCTGTGGCCCTGATCCCTTGAGCAGGTCACAGTGGTTTGTGTCCTTGGGAACCCAGTCCCCTCTACCTTTGGCCTCCCCACACCAGAACAAGCAGCCAGGAACATGCAGACCTGAGTCTCCGCACAATCCGGATGGCTCTCAGCGCCCGCATGATCTTTAAGACCTTGAGAATCCGAAAGAGGCTGTGGTTGTAGAAGGAGTCCAGGGAGTTGACTTGCATGAGTGCGAAGTCCAGCACGGCCATGAGCATGACGAAGAAGTCTGAAGGTACAGGGTGACTGAGTGGGGACGGGACTGCTAGGCCCTAGGCCCAGACCCATAGGCTCCCAGCACCGACACCCAATTGCTGTCCCTCTTCCATCCTCAGTTTCCCCAAGACAGTTCAGTGCAACCCACCGCAACCCCATTTCCACTCACCCAGATTGTTCCAAGGATCATAAAAATAATCCAGGCCTAGGGAAATGATCTTGAGCAGGGCCTCTGTTATGTAGATGCTGAGGAAAACACAGTCCAAGGCCATGAAGTACCACTCTGTGGGGACACCAAGGGCCCCACTCAGGACCACAGCCAGCCTCCCAGGCCCCTCCCTCACCCCTCTCTGATACCTCGCTCAATTGCAAATACCTAGCCTCTCCCTGGTTCTGCCCCAAATGGCTGTGTAAGTCAGCTGCTCTGACCTCAGTTTTCTAATCTGTGAAATGACTATAACAGACTATTTGATAGAGTGAACTTTAAATATATTGAAACATTTAAAGCCTTTTACTTGAATGATCCTGGCTTAGCACTGAGCCTGGGACAATAAGTAGGTGGTGAATTCTTTCTTTCATCCTGAGCCACTGTATTTTAGCATTCGATTTCTCCATTGTCACCCCTCCCCAACCTCCTTCTCTGGGTTCCTTGACCCCTGTCACACAAACCAAGGGTTCTTGCTACCCACGCTACTGTCAGCAGCGTATATAGAGCTGATGAGCCACCTAGTGGCCGTCGCTATAAACAGCACAGCCTCCAGTCTAGGGTGTCTGGCTGACCTAGTGAGACCTTTCAGAGGCTAAACTCTGCTGACATTGGTAGCAATGGCGTCAACTTCCAGGAGCGAGGATCAAGCGAATCAAGTTATATAAATGTCCTGGCCTGAGACTCGGACACAGGGGGCTCTAGAACTAATCCGAGGGTCCTGGCTCTTACCACCCCTGATCTTGACTTCTGCGAAGGTCTGGGCCATAAGCATGATGATATTGAGGAAGACGATGAGGAAGATGAAGGTTTCAAAGATCGAGGACTGAGTCAGGTTCCTGATAATTTTCCAGGGACCCAAAAGGAGGTTTTTTAATTTTTCACACAGCCGTTGGAAGATGTTCATAGTGTACTTCTTGTGGGTCCGCTGGCCTCGGGCCTCTGTAAGGTAGTCAGAAAGTCACATCCTCAGTGGAATAAGCACTTCCCTGGCAAGCGCAAGGGCCTGAGTTCAATCCCCAGTTCCGCAAAAAAAAAAAAAAAAAAAAAAAGGAGTCGTATCTGTGCAGCAGCAAAGTGGGGGACCTCAAGCACCCTTGAATACTGGATTTGGGCTCATTGTCATCCCCTGCCTGCTGTCCACTTTGTTTTTTTGGTTTTGGTTTTGGTTTTTTTTTTGGCAGAACTGGGGATTGAACTCAGGCCCTTGCGCTTGCCAGGGAAGACTGCTGTCCACTTTGTAATGTGCCTCTATGCCAGTGTTGATCTTGGGGCCAGTCCTTCTTTCTTCCATGCCAGGGGCTAATTTGTTTAAGATCTGGAGTTGGCTTGAGTGGATCATAAGAGCTCCTTCCCTGGGCTGGGGTGATGGCTCAGTGGAATAAGCGCTTCTCTGGCAAGCACAAGGGTCTGAGCTCAATCCCTGGTTCCAAAAAAAAAAAAAAGCTCCTTCCCTTACACATTCATGTCCATTTTGTTCATATGACAGTTTATTTATGGAAAATCCAATCCTCCTCAGTGCTCCATCCTCATAGTACACTCTTACTTTCCCTGTAAGATCCTGCTGAAATTTCCTTCCTCCTAGCTGCTCTTTCTGTGCCCCTTCAGTAAGATATTTACTCCTCTCTACTTGTTCATGAGATGGTTGCCCTGTTTACTGAGCTCCAAGGAGCCAACTCTGGGAAACTATTAGTCAACAGCCAAGGTCCCTTCCTACCCTCAGTTAAAGCCCTCATTCAGGCACTAGTTCGCATCTCTGTCCTTAGCACTTACATTTTAGTGGGGGAAATGTGAACACAGGATCCACAAAGGCAAATATGAAGGACAGGCCCCATCATTGGATGGCTTGCAGTTGGCTAAGTGACACCTTCCTGCCTTGGAGCCCCTTGAAAACAAGGGTTGTGCTGGGTTTTTCTCGTACTGTCAGGGCTCAAGCAGGCCAGGGTACCCATGTTTGACAAAAGCCTCAATGTGTGAGAGGTAAATGTAAAAGTGAAGAAAGAGGTGAGTGAATGAGGAAACATCTCATGGTGCACAGAGGTACATAATTCAAGAAATAAAGGAGAGGATAAGGGACAGTGGAGAGAGTGGAGCTGATAGAATATATTCATGGCATCTGGGCCAGGCCTCCAGATATGTAGGAGGCTGTACAGAGCTTGGGATAGATTTTCATGCATGTGGGCAGGTAAGTGGACATTAGACATTGGGGACACAGAAAAAACTCACTTTTTTGCTTCTGATATTGCTCATCTTCAGACCAGCTTTCTGATTCTTTGGAAGAGGAGTCCTGAGGATGAACTTTGTTGGAGGCCTGAGAGCCACGTGAGTAAACTGTAGTGTGGGACTGAATCACACTGTGGGGCAAGCTCTTGGTAGGCTCTAGATGAAAAGCAGAGCCAGTGATGCTGTGTGGCTTGTGTGGGACAGAGAGTTGAGAGCCGCTCTTGTCGTAGTCCTGGTAGTAATCCCTGTGGAGGTGATCATAATGATGTATGCTGTGGTGATGCTCCGGATGTTCCTTGTGGTGGTGGTGCTCACCGTGGTAGTGGTGGTACTCAGGGTGGTGGTGTTCTCCGTAGTGGTGATCTCTGTGGTGGTGGTGGTCACTATGGTGTGGCTCAACATGGTACCGTTCACCATGGTAATCTCTGTGGTGGTGGTGGTCACTATGATGGGACTCAGCATGGTATGGTTCACCATGGTGGTAATCTCTAGGGTAGAGATGGTCACTGTGATGTGACACAGCATGGTATGGTTCACC
>NW_004524594.1:22464715-22466065 GCF_000260255.1 Octodon degus | reverse complement strand
GTGTGACTCAGCATGGTATGGTTCACCGTGGTGGTGATCTCTGTGGTGGTGGTGGTCACTGTGGTGTGACTCAGCATGGTATGGTTCACCATGGTAGTAATCTCTAGGGTAGTGATGGTCACTGTGGTGTGACTCAGCATGGTATGGTTCACCATGGTGGTGATCTCTGTGGTGGTGGTGGTCACTATGGTGTGGCTCAGCATGGTGTTGCTCCCCATGGTGGTAATCTCTATGGTGGTGGTGCTCACCATGGTGGTCTTCACTGGGTTGATAACCTCCATAATTTTCTCTGTGAAAGTGAGGTGTGCCATGGTGGTAGGACTCCTCAGAGGGATGGCTGTGAAAATTATCTTTGTGATGAGGGTACTTTTTGTGGTGGTGGTATTCATGAGGATGGAGCCTGTCATACTGGTGGGGTTCAAGATGCTGGGACCCCGTGGGGTGATAGTATGGGCCATGCTCACCATGGTGGTGCGACACACCAGGTAAATTGTGCCCACTAGAGTAGGAAATCTCACTGTGTTGGTAGGACACACCAGAGGGTTGGTGGTGTGGATGCCCACTAGTATAATGATGCCTGCCTTGGTGATGTGGCCCATCATGGTGGTCTGACTCAGCATGGTAGTGGGGCCCACCTTGTTGAGGTCCAGTGTGGTGGTGGTATGCCTCTGTATGGTGATGGGACCCACCCTGATGAATCCTACTACCATGGTGGTGTTCATCATTAGGGTAGTCTTCATAATAATGGTGGGGGTGGTTGGTAGTATGGGAGGGATCCCAACCAAGGGATGTGAGATGGTGGGCCCTGTCATGAGGATGGGCCTTGCCATGGTAGAAATGAGAATGTGGGAGAACACTGTCTTGAAATCCTTGATGGGCTTCTCTGTGATGGTGGGACTCACCATGATGATGACCTTCTGTGAAGTGATGGGATTCATGAGGACGGTGGTATCTGTCATGGTCTGGCCTGTGGTGTTGGAATGATGAGTGGGAGTGAGAGGGTATATCCAAGTTGTTGGTGTCATGCTCATCTCGAACCTTTTCAGGCATCAAGGGTTCACCCATAGCTATGCTAGGAACCCTGGAATGAAGAGAGTTTAAGAACTGGAAGTCACTGGCTCCTTTCTAGGTTTCCTTTCTGTCCTAATCTGGCTTGATGCCGAATGTATGAGTCCTCTCTCGGAATTCTCCTCTCTGTGATGTCACCAGCAAGTTGTGGATGTAGTCATCCCATTTTACAGATGGGGGAGGTGACTCAGAGTTCAAGTGAGTTGCTCCATGAAAAATGCTTGGGGGGCTGGTGAGATGGCTCAGTGGTCTAAAGCATCTACTTAGAACAAGCTTAGCAAA
>NW_004524594.1:22461766-22463875 GCF_000260255.1 Octodon degus | reverse complement strand
GCTGGCTGGCATGTGGTGCTGGGGGATTGAACCGTGGTCCCCGTGCTTTGCCAAGCTTGTTCCAAGTAGGTGCTTTAGACCACTGAGCCATCTCTCCAGCCCCTGTGTCATAGTTTCTGACACACTTCTCCCACTTTTTCTCCTGAAGATGGAGACTCTCACTGGCAATGTTTTTTTTTTTTTTTTTTGGTAGTGCTAGGACTTTGTGCATACTACGCAGGCACTCTGCAACTTTGTACTGAGCCACACCTCCATCCTTTTTTATTTTGATATTACACTGGATCTTGGACAAAAGGCCAAGAAGAGATGCTTATTTTTCATTCTGAGATAGTTATCATGGACTGAGCAGGCCCACAACCTCTGAAACATGTAGATGGTGAAGCCTTAAATAAAAGAGGCAAGTATTACAATTTTAAAGCTCCAGGAAGGTCAAAGCCCTGTAACAAAAACTGAGATTTTCTGGGGCCTTGAGATGAAGAATTTCCCTGGGTGGCCTGTATTTATTTGGTTTTCAAACAAAAGAGGAGAATACTGAGGAAATTGTGGGAATTGGAGCAGGACCTTGGGAGTCTGTTCAGATATTTTCCCAAGCAATAAATTCTGTCAATTAGGAGAACTGTCTTATCTCTAGGTTGATATTTATTTTATGAGTATGGAGCCTGCAGCTGCAGTCTCCTTTTAGTTCACTGAAGTTGGAGCTAACAGCTTTATCTTGTCCTTGGAGGCATCACAGCTTCATTGGCCACTACAGGTCTCAGCCAGGACAAGTCATTGGTAGAGGTCCACTTACTGTGAATCCATTGCCCACCTCCAGACAACAGACAAGGGGCCTAGGCCTTGGACAGACTTACAAGTAAACATGCAAAACCAATCAATTAATTTTTTAAAAATGTATTTTATTTTTATTTTTTTAAAATTTTATTTATTGTGTGTGTGTGTGTGTGTGTGTGTGTGTGTGTGGCCAGCTCAGCCCACCAGGGGGCGGGGCTGGCTGGCATGTGGTGCTGGGGGATTGAACCGCGGTCCCTGTGCTTTGCTAAGCTTGTTCTAAGGAGGTGCTTTAGACCACTGAGCCATCTCTCCAGCTCCTAAAAATGTATTTTAGTACAGGGTCTACAGGGTCTCATTGCACCGATCGAACTCGTAGTGATCCTCCTGTTTTCAGCCCCCAAGTGCTGGGATTATAGGCATGCACCACCACGCCCAGTCTCAATAGCCTCTCAGCATGCCCCAGGGGTGCGACTGGCATGACATTCCGCAGAATGAACCCGCAGGTGCTTTACTCCGCTGAGCTATCTGGTTGGCCCTCAATCAGTTAATTTTAAATCCTGCTCAGAGCTGCTTAGTAGTGGTCTCTATCAATTCCTCCTTTTTGTTTTTGTAATAGACATTGATTCAAAGTAAGTAGTGGATGTATGGGTCTAGAAGTTGCTGGCCCTTCTTTGACAGACTATGCGTAGAATAAAGAGAAACAGAGATTACCCCACACAGGCTAGCATAAAGCCAAATAAGTGCCCTCGAGTGACTGAATGAATTTAATTGGTTTAAAACATCAGAAAATTTGTCTTAATCTTGAATTTGCTCATCAAATTTTTGGGTTTGCTGGGACATTGACAACACTTCCTCCTGGAAGGTATTGATATCCATACTAATATTTCCTCTTTTTTTTTTTAGGAACTGGGAATTGAACTCAGACCCTTGCACTTGCCAGGGAAGCACTTATTCCACTGAACCATCTCCCCGGCCCCTAATATTTCCATAGATAGCTCCTTGTACATGTTTTCCTTTTTAAAATTTAAATCTGCTCTTTATTCTTTCATAGATTTTTAAATAATTTCACTGCCTATTTTCTTCTATCCTCCCAAGGATGCCTAGATTTATTACAAGGCAAGAGAGATATGCAGAAATGAGTAGGCTTATAATGGCATTTTAATCCTCATAATTGTTGTAGACTATTTGATCTCCCATCCACAACACAGAAGTTTCCAGCATGCTGTGTCTGTAATTTAGAATCTGTTACACACATTGTATTTCCTCCTCCTCTTCCTCTTCTTCTTCCTCTTCCTCTTCCTCTTCCTCTTCTTCCTCTTCTTCCTCTTCTTCCTCTTC
>NW_004524594.1:22459127-22461666 GCF_000260255.1 Octodon degus | reverse complement strand
TCTTCTTCTTCTTCTTCTTCTTCTTCTTCTTCTTCTTCTTCTTCTTCTTCTTCTTCTTCTTCTTCTTTTTCTTCCTTCTTCTCCTTCTTCTTCTCCTCCTCCTCCTCCTCCTCCTCCTTCTCCTTCGTCTTCTTCCTCCTCCTCCTCTTCCTCCTCTTCCTTCTCCTCCTCCTCCTTTTCCTCTTTCTCCTTCTCTTCTTTCTTCTTCTTCTTCTTCTTCTTCTTCTTCTTCTTCTTCTTCTTCTTCTTCTTCTTCTTCTTCTTCTTCTTCTTCTTCTTCAACAATGATATCTTTATTTCAGCCTGGGTACAACCTGGTCAAGAGTGAGAAGGCTATTGACCATCAACAAAGGAAGAGACCTAGTTTTAGATACTAACCTAAGCATGGGAGATGTTTCACTGAGGAACATGGAAAGTTTTAAGTTTCTCAAGAGTCATGGGTAGGACTGGCACCTTTTTTGAGGGAGGTAAATACAGGATGACAATAGCATTTTCCTGATTTATACAGTGGCATCCTATAATGGGAAGCACTATAGGATGGGGGAAGTGCAGGGTGACAGTAGGTAACTTGTAGGGTGGCATTCTATAGAATTACAGGGTTTCCTATAAGCCTGTGAACCAGGCTTGGGACCCATCTGATAAATTTTAGTCTCTCAGGCTTAGTGAGGGGGATTTCATGTTGAACAGACTGGTCTGTCCACATTTATTTTCTCTTCAGGTTGGGGAGGGGTCTAATTGTAAGGACCTAACAAATAGGATGTGCAATTGCTAATAGGATATGTAATCACTGTGCGGGGTTCAAATTAAATAAGAGGCAGAGAACAGAACAGATTAAAATTTAGAGGGCTATTTATTAGCTGGGCCAACTGATTAACTGCACTCCACGCAGGGAGGCCCTAACCAGCAGGGAAGCAAGGTTGGGCTGGTCTTTTAAAGTGAACTACATTCTGGTCTGCAGATAAGGTTGGGGGGGGGGCGTCTGTGAAGTTCTGAGAGAGGAAGAACTTAATCTTATGGGACTTGACAGAACAAACACTCTTGGCTGCAGAATTTGGATGTTTGTGTGTAAAACAATCAAGGTCGAGGTAATCTTATGGCTTTAGTAATTTTTCAAAGTCCTAGAATATTTTTAACTGTTGAATTAGATTAGGGAGGGGAGGGAGACAGTTACCCAGTTACTCGTTACTAAACAGCCTCGAACAGAGGATGAGAACACATTCTTTAGCGTAGATAGCAGGAAGCATAAGGGAACCTAATTGTTTTCCATAGTTACAGGACAAAATTCTGTTAACCCATTACAATCACCACCCATTTCCAAGTGGCAGACCCTTAGACATTTTAAGGATGACTTTTTCCAAGTTGCCACTGTCATTTCTCTGTGGTCTTGGCTACTTTAAGCCACCACCAGGCAAGGCCTGGATTTGTGTGGCAGTAAAGAATTGCTCAAAGACTTGAAACCACTACTTTTTTTTTTTTTTTTTTTCGGTACTGGGGATCAAACTCTGGACCTTGTGCTTGCCAGGCAGATGCTTATGCTACTGAGCTATCTCCCTGGCCAAAAGCACTACTTTCTTTTCCTGCAACATCCCACGTGTGTAGAACAAGTATGGGAGGTTCTTTCCACCATTTTCAAATCCTATCTGGGTTCTGTGAAAGGCATCATGGGAAGGAGCTGGCTCCCAAAGGTTGCATCCCTGGAGAAGAAGTTTGCTGGGTAAGAAGAATTCTTACCCGGGAAGAGTTTGCTGGGGAGCCATGGAGAAAGACAGTGCATAGCAATAATTGCTTTGTGGTTCTCTTCTTCTTCTGTCCTGATTTAGTCTCCTCTTGCACACCTGTTCTCAAGGCACCCTGAAGGCCAGCCTTCTTTCTATGCTTCATCAGCAGTTTTTGTCCAATTATTTATGAAATTATCTGTTTGTATAGAGCATGTAATGTCCACTGAGGAAACCACCACACTGGAAATTAGGAGAACCAAAGAGACAATTCCTGAAATAATCAAACCAAGTATTCTTTTTGTCCTGTGGATCAGATGTTTCACTAATGTATGTAGCAAATGTGATGCCAGAGAATAGGACTGTTTTACTGAGATTAACAGGGATCAAAACTCCTGTCATGTGACCCATTATTAATAATGTCTGTCCATAAATAGTGCCTGGTTTTATACAATGGCTCAAAGTAGAATTTGAGCACTTAAAGGAACTGGCATTCCAAGATACAGTGCCATCAAGAAGTATATATGGAGTATAAATGCAAATGGAAATTTGAACAGTCTTGTAATGTTTTAATTTAAGAACTTCCTTATTATTTGATTTTATATCTTTGTCAGTCCACATACTTTTTTAAAATAAAAAGTAGGACCAATTGTCAAAAGATTGTTGTATTGGGGCTGGAGAGATGGCTCAGTGGTCTAAAGCACCTACTTGAAACAAGCTTGGCAAAGCACAGGGACCATGGTTCGATCCCCAGCACCACATGCCAGCCAGCCCCGCCCCCTGGTGGGCTGAGCTGGCCACACACACACAATAAATAAATGTAA
>NW_004524594.1:22458119-22458674 GCF_000260255.1 Octodon degus | reverse complement strand
AATGAGCGCTTGCCTGGCAAGTGCAAGGTCCTGAGTTAAATCCCCAGTTAAAAAAAAAAAAAAAAAAAAAATTCTGTCACATTTCCTAGGGTAGGTGCACATCCCAATAACCAGTTGCTTCAAAGTGTATCTCACCTAAGATTGAGGGTGAGCAGCATTTTGATCGAACTTTAACATCTTCAACACATAATGGTAGAAAGGCAAGATGTGATATATAATTAATAATTGTCTTGTCTGGCATATCAATAGGAATGACTGGGCCTGGAATGACATCTAGCTTAGAGCCAGTTATGTCTAGTTCATGATGGCTCTCAGGTGGAGAATCTGCCCAAGTAATGGTTCTAAGTAATGGTGGATTAGGGATGTAGGTCCAATACTGTGTTCCTGAATTGTATGTATTCCAATACATACAGATACTGCCAGCAGAGCCATTAAGGTGACCAAATGATTCTCAGGGGGTGGCGGAGTTCCCCTTTTTAGCTATATTTCTAACCTTGGATGTTGCTCACTGGATCACTTGTCCTTTCTCCTCTTTTCTCGGGGGAGCTGGAGGTA
>NW_004524594.1:22457077-22457650 GCF_000260255.1 Octodon degus | reverse complement strand
GTGCGCCTGTAATCCCAGCACTTGGGAGGCTATAAACAGAAGAATCACTATGAGTCCAATCTACATAGTGAGACTCTGAACATCCTGTAGATCCTGCCCTAAATACAGAAAAAACAAAAATAGAAATAAATCATTAAAGAAAACCCAAAGCATTGAGCTCTATGCTGGGCATCATTGTGGCATGTTGACCAATGAAGTTTCACAGGTGTTAATTTATTGTCTGCAGCTGGATTTAAAAATCTAGAGTAAAAATGGCTAAATATAACTGTGCTTCTATGGATAACTGTATTGCTTCCCCTCCTCCTTTTGTGAGTCAGGATTTTTTTTTTTTTTTTTTTTTTTTTTTAGACACAAGCATGACCTTGTCCCCACATTATTAGCTGTACTGATCCTTCCCATTTCCCTATGTCAATGTTTTGCCAAAGCACTTGAGCTCTAGGGCTGGCCTGATAGCTCAGTGGACTAAAGCCCCTGCTTCGGCAGAGCACAGAGGCAGGGGCTCGATCCCTGGCTTGCCATGCCAGCACTACCCCCGGGGTGTGCTGAGACAGTGATTGAGACTGGGTGTGGTGG
>NW_004524594.1:22454372-22456977 GCF_000260255.1 Octodon degus | reverse complement strand
CCTGTTTACAGCCTCCCAAGAGCTGGGATTACAGGTGCATGCCACCACGCCCAGTCTCAGTTGCTACCTCAGCGCACCAGGCCAGGGATTGAATCCCCGGTTCCTGTGCCTACTTGTAGGTGCTTTAATCCGTTAGAGTCTTGCTATGCAGTTCAGGCTGGCCTTAAGCTCACTTTGTAGTCCAGGCTGGTCTCAAACCCTCAACAATCCTCCTGCCTCAGCCTACTGAGTGCTGGGGTTACAGACGTGAATCACCATGCCAGGCTGTATTGTTCCTTTTTTTTGTTTAGTTAATTGAGGGTTTGTTTGTTTTTTTGTTTGTTTTGGATTGGACGTTGTGCTTGCCAGGCAGGTGCTTAAGCCACTGAACTAACTCTCCAGCTCTATTTAATTGAGTTTTAAGAAATAGATGTGCTCTTTTTACAATTGCTTGTCCTTGAGGGTTGTATGGGATTCATGTAATGTGTTCATATGCTATAGCTGGTAAAAGGATTGTAATTGTTTACTAATCTATGAAGGCCCATTGCCAGTCTTATGGTGTGTGGAACACCCATAGAAGCAAATCCTGACAACAGTGTTATTGAACATGGCCATTTTTTTTTCTCCTCTGTGGCAAGTTGCAAAAATTAAATGAGAATACGTATCAATAGATGCATGAATATATTGCTGTTTGCTGAAAGAAAAAATATGTAACTTCAATTTGCCAAATATCATTACATTTTAAGCCTCTAAGGTTATTGCTGTCTTGTGGTGTAGGCCTAAGAACCTTTTGACAAATAGGACAGGACATAATAATTTGTCTTGCTTGAGACTGAATAATTGAAATTTTTTGGTGAAAGCCTTACTATTTTGATGATGATATGAATGAGATTGTCTAGCTGCATCATATGAAACAGCTTGATTCCCATATGTTAAAAATTTAGGTAAATTAGAATGAGACCATATGTAACCAATATAAAAGGGTGTTGCTATTTGATTATGAATTGCTTTTTATAGCCCAAGAAACAAATTAAATAAAGGCAGATCTAAAGTCAACCATAGGGTGGTGCTCTTGAGCCTCTGAGTAGAGCATACTGCATAGACTGAATCACTAATTATGTTAATAGGTACACAGCTAAATTGTTGTATGACAAATAAAATAACAGTCATCTTAGACCTTTGTGCAGAAAGTCCTGAAGTCCCTCTTACCTGTTGATAATCCTCACTCCAAATTACAGCCTTGCTGTTTGATGAGCCATCAGTAACATAAACTGCTGCATCAGGAATAGGTTCAAATTTAGTAATTTTTGGAATAATACACAAATGTTTGAGAAAAAATTGAAAGATAGAATCCCTGGGAAAATGATGATCAATCTGTCCTATAAAATCTATAAATGCTACTTGCTAATATAGAGCTGGTTGTAACAGAGTCAATTATTGACTTACATCAATAGGCAATATGATTGTAGCAGGGTCCGTACCAAACAGTTGCTTAGACCTTTTCCTTCCCATGATGGCAACCTTGGCAATTTGTTTTAAATATAATTGCAAGGTTTTAATTAACTGACTAGAAAGGTAAAGCTATCTAATAGGATAAATTTATTTATTGTAAAATTGTCCTATAAGAACTGTGGGAGAGGGGCTGGTGAGATGGCTCAGTGGTCTAAAGCACCTACTTAGAACAAGCTTGGCAGAGCACAGGGACCGCGGTTCAATCCCCCAGCACCACATGCCAGCCAGCCCCGCCCCCTGGTGGGCTGAGCTGGCCACACACACACACACACACACACACATAAATAAATAAAATAAAATAAAAAAAAAAGAACTGTGGGAGAATGAGGAGAATGAGGAGTACTTAAAATGTAAAGAATTAGGGGCCAGGGAGATGGCTCAGTGGAATAAGAGCTTCCCTGGCAAGCGCAAGGGTCTGAGTTCAATTCCTGGTTCTGAAAAAAAAAAAAAAAAAAGTAAAGAATAATTTGTATTTATTCAAAAAACTTGACACTATTGTAACTTTTTAAAATCAAGGTTAGTTCCTTTTTCACCTCATTAGATAAACTCCAAGGGGAATCAATAGCGGGATTGCCCTGTAGTGTATTATATAAATGCTTTAATTGGTAAGTAACAATGCCCAATTTTGGCTTTGTCCAATTTTTTTGGTCTCCTAATGTCTTTTGAAATCATTTCGAATTTTTAAACAATGTTGACAAATCTGTAGCTTTTGTGGATTTACTGACCTTTTTTTTTTTTTTTTTTTTGTGGAACCGGGGATTGAACTCAGGCCGTTGCGCTTGCCAGGGAAGCACTTATTCCACTGAGCCATCTCCCCGGCCCTTGACCTTTTAGTTACTAGTGTTCCTAGGTAATAATAAGGACTGGACAAATTGTCCTTTGTCTAGAACAATGCAGAGGCCAAAGGATATTAAATCTCGTTTTGTCTATGCAAAGAGGTCATGCAATTGTTTTTTTAATTATAGCTGCCAGTAAGCTATCATCCATATAGTAGATAATGTAAGCAGAAGGATAGTCTTGCCTAACTCTCTGTAAGGATTGTGTTACAAAAAGTTGATACAAGTGGGCTGGAGAGATGGCTCAGTGGTCTAAAGCACCTACTTGGAACAAGCTT
>NW_004524594.1:22436814-22453091 GCF_000260255.1 Octodon degus | reverse complement strand
GGGCTGGCTGGCATGTGGTGCTGGGGGATTGAACCGCGGTCCCTGTGCTTTGCTAAGCTTGTTCTAAGTAGGCGCTTTAGACCACTAAGCCATCTGACCAGCCCCCCTCTGTCTTCTTGATAGCTCATTTTAATCATCATTTGTGTAATCTTAGGATTTGAATCTATTTGTTTAATTCAGAAATAGAATCTGTTTGTTTCAATTTAAAACCAGAATTACTAGTCAATATTAGTTTTCACTTTTGTAATAAATCTGTTCCCCACAAATTTCCCAGAAGTACCACATGTGGTTAAAAACAAACAAACAAACAAAAAACCAGAAAAAACCCCCTTTTATTGATCTGACCTCTCATAAGGCAAGGGTGAGGCACTTTGTAGTACCTGTTGTAGTGACCTCAGTCCTACTAAGGAGATAGGGGGCCTTTGTATTGGCCACATGGTGGGCCAGTGTTCTAATGTAAGTACAGACACATCTGTACTAGTGCCTATTTTTCATTAATATTTACAAAACACATAGGCCTGCTTTTGGTCACTTTCTGTGTAAAATAAATTTCTCTTTTTGTAGTCTTATTCTGAAGGTCTTGCTCTCTCATAAGCTGTCTATATTTAACAACAAAAAGTTTATCTTCTGTGGCTACAGCAGGTTGTATAAACTTTTTCTAATAACAAAATGAATCATGCCACACACTTTCCTATTTGAAAACCCAGAGATCCATAGCACATGTAAAACCTTGTATCTCATCTTGACAATCACCATCAATCACACTAGGCAAAACAATTATTTCTTTTGAGTTTAGATCAGCCTTTCCCAGTATAAGACCAACTGTTCTCTCAGGTGGGGGACCCCAAACTGCTGTGGGAATTGGGGTAGGCTTGTTACCTCCAAAAACAGCGACTTTGCAAGCTACAGGAAGATCTAATCCTACACTTTGAATTGTTCCCCTTGTGATGGAATGTACATCTCTCCAGGATGACACATTTGAGGCTGTTGTTGAATCTGCTGGCATGTCTACACTGGATAAAGCTGACTGACATTCTAATTCATGGGTGGTATTTCCTTGTTTTTTGGTTGGCCTGAGAAAAAGCCCTCATTTCACTTTTTGGCAAAGTTGTACCATCCTCATGGAATTTAGAATAACGTTTGGCCCAATTCCTCTTTTTTGGCATCTCAGAGAGGGCTAAGGCAAGGGATCCAAACCCTCCATGCCAAAGGCATGGTTCCCTTAACCTGCTGTAGTCACAGCATTTGTCCCACTAGATCCAATAAGAATTACACAATTTTTTCTTTCTTTTTTTCTTCTCCTTTTTTAATGTATTTAGTACGTGGTTTACAGGGTCTCACTACACAGATCAGACTCTAGTGATCCTCCTGTTTTTAGCCTCCCAAGCCCTGGGATTACAGGCACGCATCACCACGTCCAGTCTCAATTGCTGTCTCAGCACAGCCCAGGGGCAGGGTTAGCACAGCATGCCAGGGATGGAACCCCAGTCCTTGTGTCTGCCTAATTACAATTTTTTTCTAAAATGTCCTATTTTTCTGAAGTTAAATCATTGTTTTTTGTTTGTTTGTTTGTTGGTACCTAGAATTGAACTCACGATCTTATGCTTGCCAGACAGGCGCTTAAGCTGCTGAGCTATCTGCCTGGCTCTGAAGTTAAAACATTTTATATTACCCCCTTTTGCATTAGCAAAACCTGCCATAACCTGAGCCATCATAGTTGTCTTATATGATTCAGTTTCAATATCCTGAGAAGCTCAAACGTATTCTTTTTTTTTTTAAAGTTTCTTTTATTTTTTTTTAATTTTTTTTTACATTTATTTATTTATTGTGTGTGTGTGTGTGTGTGTGGCCAGCTCAGCCCACCAGGGGGTGGGGCTGTCTGGCATGTGGTGCTGGGGGATCGAACCGCGGTCCCTGTGCTTTGCCGAGCTTGTTCCAAGTAGGTGCTTTAGACCACTGAGCCATCTCTCCAGCCCATCAAACGTATTCTTAAACCATTAGCTTATTTTCCAAGATTTAAAGCTTGTTTAAGCTTTAAATCTCCTCCATTAGCATTTGCCTATGCAGATTGTAGAATGAAAATGTATCTAGCTTTGCATGTTTGAAATCTGCCTGTGAATAGCTTCTTGTAATCTAGCCACAAATTAAGAAAAGGGTTCATTAGGACCTTGAAGGATGTTTAAAAAGAACTGCATGGAAGTGCCATCCTCTGCAATTGTTGCATGTGTCTTTTTTTTTTTATATGTGTCCTTTATAATAAATCTTCCAATTGCAAATATAACTCATCAGGACCTCTGACTTGTTCCCCGAGGGGTGCATGTTGTCCCATCCCAGAAAGCATCTCCTCACTTATTTCTGGAAGTATATTAGAATCTGTTCTGTTTATATGAACCTACTCTGAAAGAAGACTTTTTTGTCTGTTTTTTACATTTTTTTATTTTAAAGAGAATAAATTAAAAAATTAGAAACAATACAGAATTTCAAAAAACAAGATAGGAATTTAACAATGGTTGGTGTATTATATATTTTTGTTTTCAAAGTAGTGGCTCAGATTACCAGATATAAGCATGTAAAATTGGTCAAAAATTACATATTAACTGTTCCTTTAAAAAAAACAATAGAAATTAGCAGTACAATTATCTTAGCATCTTTCTTTCTTTCTTTCCTCCTTTTCCTCATCCCAGTTGTTCTTTCCTTTTGAGAAGTCTGTTTTTCCTTTCACAATGTCTATAATACCCTTTAGATTTTATTTATTCTTTAAGGTTCTTACACTAAGGAGACAATATGATGTTTACACATGTGGGTCTGATTTATTTTGCTTTTGAGTATGATCTCTAGTTGCAGCCATTTACCTATAAAATCCTAGAGTTTATGTTTCTTTATAGTTGAATAATACTCAATTGTATAAAAATACCACATCTTTTTTTTTATCCATTTCTCAGTTGGTGGGCATTTGGGGTGTGAAACAAGACTTTTTAAATGTTCATCAATTACGTGTTTTCCTATTGCCCCTGGAAACAACTGAGGGTACCAAGCTCAAGACTGACAATAAGTATAGCATTAAAAACATCTATTTTTTCTAGTGTTCTCCAGTCACCAGGTGTGACAGTCCACAGTCTTATACCAAAAAGCAAGATTTAGAGTCTTAAGGAGACCTAGGAGGAAGAGCAGCCAACAAAACTTCAAGGTTGGTGTTCTTGGGCTTTGGCCATGGGTAGACCCATCAGCTTTCTAGTGGGACAACATCAGGGCTTGGAGTTCCCTGGTGATGGAAGGTGGTCTTCAAGGGGTTGTCTGGATCAGGTGATGCCTCCCAATCAGTAATAGCAGGGTGGGCTCTCTTGATGCAGGTGTGGTGTAGCTAAGGCTGGATCTCTGCATCTTTAACAGCTGTGGGGTGAATCCAGTGGGTCCAAGTGAGCACTGAATACCAAGAAGGGCTATAAGAAGGTACATCCATGGGGCTTGGGTTTCATGGCAGAACTTGGCTAGGGTTGTCTTCAAGGTCTGATTTATTAGTTATGCCTTTCCAGAGCTCTACAGCTGACATTCACTGTACAGGTTTCATTTTATTTATTTATTTATTTATTTATTTATTGTATTTTAGGATAGGGTCTTCAGGGTCTACAGGGTCTCACTGAGTAGACTGGACTCGTAGTGATCTGCCAGTTTATAGCCTCCCAAGTGCTGGGATTACAGGTGGGCACCACCATGCCCAGTCTCAATTGCTATCTCAGTGCACCCCAGGGGCAGAGCTGGCATGGCAGGCCCAGGGGTTGAACTCCCGGCCCCTGCATCTGCCTAAGCAGGTGCTTTAATCCACTGAGCTATTTGGCTGGCCTCAGGTTCCATTTTATTTTATTTTATTTTATTTTATTTTATTTTATTTTATTTTATTTTATTTTATTTTATTTTATTTTATTTTATTTTATTTTATTTTATTTTATTTTATTTTATTTTTTGGCAGTACCAGACTCCACTGAGGCATTTCATTTGTATGTTTTACATCCTTAGAGAAAGAACCCCAGGATTTTTCCTCCTGTGTGTTTTCATTGCGCTTCTTCATGATCCATGATGCCAGCTGAGGTTGTCAATACAATGAAACCAAACTGATGAGATGGGAGCAGGTTATTCTGCCATTTTTCCAGGTCTTTCAGCTGTACATCAAACCTGGGGCTGATCACGCCACACTTGTTTAACCTCCCTGTGAGGTTCACAACAATTTTTCCAGCCCTGTGATCATCAATGATTTCAAATTCACCAATGTAACTACGCTTCATCATCACAGTTAGAAATTGGATAATGACTTTGGAGCACAGCCTAATGAGGACCTGGCATTTGCCTCTCTTTTCAGCATTGTTGATGTTCTTGAGAGCATCACCCAGGACCTTTGTGCTTACCATTATGGCAGAACGGAAAGATGGTGGAAAGCAAGCAAGCCAGGTTTCATTTTAGTAGGAGCAGCTTAGTGGGGTTTTGAATTATTTCTGCTACAGAGGCTGGGCCATAGTCATTTTCTATGGACAGAAGGTGTCCATATCTGAGAATAAATTTTTGGGAGCAATGCTCAACTGACCTTGGAAAATTTTTTGCTTGGGTAAGAAAACTCCTACCCAACCAGAGGAAGTACAGACTGGGACCAGAAGATATCTGTATTCTTTGTTGGGTTTGACTGCTGTGAAGCTTAGTTGTATATCTTTAAAGATGATGTTCCAGTCAGTTGGATTCCAGTCAGAGGGGGCCTAGGGCTGTGAGTCAGACAATTTTAAGCATTGGTTTGACATCACTGGTGGACAATAGAGCAGATACTGACCAGGTGTGGAATGTAATTGTGGTGGCTTAAGAGCTCTTTTTAAAAATTATTTATTGGGGCTGGTGAGATGGCTCAGTGGTCTAAAGCACCTACTTGGAACAAGCTTGGGAAAGCACAGGGACCGCGGTTCGACCCCCCAGCACCACATGCCAGCCAGCCCCACCCCCTGGCGGGCTGAGCTGGCCACACACACAATAAATAAATAAATAAATGTTTAAAAAAAATAAAAATTATTTATTTGTTTGATACAGGGTCTTGATACATAGTTCAGACTCCTGTCTCAGCCTCCCCAGTGCTGGGATTACAGGTGTGCGCCATCACACCCAGTTTCCAGGCCAACACAACCCTCCTGGGGGTTCCAGGACCAGCCTGGCATGCAGTACTGGGGATCGAACTTGGGTCCTTGCACTTGCCAGGCAGGTGCTTAGACCACCATGCTATCTTTCTAACCCCTAACAGCTCTTCCATGGCTGTTTTTCCTCTGTGGGTTAGATTGTGGTATTTTTGAAACCAGGCATAAGCCATCTTTGTGGGATGACAGTTTGTCCATCTAGAAGTGTCCCTGAGGAGCTGGGTCCCTTAGTGAATTGCTCGTTTCACCTAGTCATTTCCTCCTTTTGTATATGCAGGGGATTTATTTTTTCTTACCATCACAGTGTCAGTAGGAATGCCCATTAGAAGTTTTAGGCTTATTTGAGTAAGATGTTTTTGTCTTTGAGGAACCACTCAGACTGCTTCAAAGCTCAGGAGTATCTAAGGACACTTGAGGATGCGACTCCACTTGTCCAGCACAGGCACACCATGGGATACAGTTACGTAACCATGACTTAGCACAGGTCAACACCCATGCACTGGTTATGGCACTATGAAGAATGTAAATATGAGATAACAACCTGTTATAATAAGAATTATACAACAAAGATGTAGGTAGCTCTTTTGCTCTGCTCTGCTCCATGCTGCCTGCTGTTGTTACTGATGTCTTGCAAATGTGTTTTCTTTGAGCTTGGGACTGCACTCTTTTTTCTTTTTTTCCCGTTTATGTATTTGTTACAGAGTCTCACTACGCAGCTGACTCATGGTAATCCTTCTGTTTTCAGCCTCCCCAGCACTGGGATTATAGGTATGCGCCCTCACACCTGGACTTGTTCCCTGGCTCATAGTGCCCCAAGGGTGGGGCTGTCCTGGCAAGCAGGACCAACTGAACCCTGTCATTGCACTTACCAAAACAGGTGCTTAATCTGCTGAGCTATCTCGCAGGCCTTGGTCCTCACCCTTGAAAATGTTCCTTGGGCTCTCTTAGTAGGTGAACATTGTCCCAGAATGTTCCTTCAGCAGCTGCTTTTGTAATTTTAGCTGCTTTATTGTTTTCTAAGGAGATGAGGCTTTTGGCCTTTTGATCTCCCTGGAAATGAATGATTGCCACTTTGGTGGGTTTTTGTAGAGTAGCAAGAAGCAGTAAAATTTATTTTAGTGATTTTTGTTCTGTTGTGAATAATCTCTCTCTCTCTCTCTCTCTCTCTCTCTATATATATATATATGATTTTGTAAACATGAACTGTTGCAAAATCATATTCAGGACGCATTTACATGTTGCCATTTTTCTTTTCAGACCAATTCAGGGCCTATTTGAGGACCCATAGTTCAGCTTGCTCTGCATACCATTCTTGCAAGAGAACTTTGGCCAAAATAACTTTGTCTACGGTGACCACAATATATCCAGCCTGTGAAACTCCATTCCTAACAGAGCTACTTCCATCCATAAACAGCGTGTACTCAGCATCTACTGGGGGTCCATCTTTAAGTCTGGTTGGCTTAAAAACAGCTCATTGCTTAATGTCAGGCAGTCATGGTCTGGAGAGCCCAGCTTGGTGAGCAGGCACTGATGAGATTGAGTGGTTTTATTGCCACAAAAGTTAGGCAAGGATTTTTGCATAAGAGTCTTTGGTACAGCATGTGGCACTGGATGTTCAGGTCTTGGTGCATCAACTTCCTTGATTAGAAGGAAAGTGACTGTTAGAATATGGAGGCAAGGGGGGCCAGCACTTAGTGAATGAATCCAAGAGTCTGGACAGGTAGGTCCCTGGGTGCTCCCAGGGGCTGACCATTCAAGTAAGCATCTTTTTTAAAAAAATTTTTTATTTATTTATGTATGTGTGTGTGTGTGTGTGGGGGGCCAGCTCAGCCCACCAGGGGGCGGGTCTGGCTGGCATGTGGTGCTGGGGGATTGAACCGTGGCCCCTGTGCTTTGCTAAGCTTGTTCTAAGTAGGTGCTTTAGACCACTGAGTCATCTCACCAGCCCCCAAGTAAGCATCTTTGCAATGACATTTCATCATTTAGCAACAAATAAGTTGAATAAGTGAGGTACACCTGGAATTCTCAAGGCTGGGGCTGTAGAGCTTTTAAAATGTCATTGAAGGTTTTTTTTTGGGTTTCATTTGAAGATGTCAGAGTCTTTTCCAGACCAGTCACTGTGTAAGTGCTTTGCTTTTTCCGTGAACCCAGGGATCTAGACTCTATAGAAGCTAGCAGCTCTAAGGAATTTTTAGAATTTTTTTCTTGTGGTTGGGACTGGGATGGAGCAGATGACCACTTTTTTTTCTGGTCCATTGTCCCTGATTTAAGTGAAATCCCAGATACCTGGCTTTTTGCTTGCATATTTTTTTCTTTTTTTTTTTTTTTTTTTTTTTTTTTTTTTTTTTTTTTTTTTTTTTTTTTTTTTTTTTTTTTTTTTTTTTTTTTTACCATTTTCCAAGGTACCTTGTAGCCAGGTTCTGTCAGACATTGTAGCAGAGCCTTTGCACCCTCCCAGCAGGCAACTTAGGTGTTATTAGTCCGAAGATCATCAACATATTGGAGCAGGGATCAGTGATGTTCTGTGCTAGGGAAATGAGCGAGTTCAGCTTTGAGAGCTTTTCCAAAGAGGATAGCAAGTTTTTTAAATCCCTGTGAAGCCAAATCCAGGTCAGGCGACTTGAATCCAGAACTGGGGTCTTTTCATTTAAATTTAAAAATGGGCTGGCTAACATGAGCCAGCCAAAGGTAGAAAGAGTCATCCTTTAGGTCCAGGCAGGTATACCAGCAGGCTGTGGGTTGCAGAAGGCGGAGGAGGGTATAAGGGTTTGGGACTGTAGGATGGAGGGCAACTGCACTATATCTTGGAGATCAACTGGATGATATTCCCCATTGGGTTTCTTTACAGATAGGAGAGGTATATTCCAGGACGATTGACAGTCTATGAGTGTTCCATAGTTCTGAAGTCTCTGGATGTGCAGTTGAATTTCTAGTCAAGCCTCATGTGGCATGGGGTAGTGTTTGATGCTGGTGGGGATTTCTCTGGAAAAGCATTCTACAATCAGAGGCAGGTGGGTGATGCCTAGTCTAGGATGAGAATCTTCAGCCCAAACTTGGGGAAGGAGAATCTTGAGAATTTCTTGGTTGGTTTCATCTCTGTGTGTCTATCAATTTCTATTCTTCTTCTTGGGGGACTGTGACAGCTAACAGGAAGTGTGGTTGTTGAACTGGAAGAGACAGAGAGGCAGGCAATCCTGGAGAGAAGGTGATGTGATGTGGCTCCTAACTTTGATAAGATGTCTTTCCCCAGGAGTGGGATTGGGCACTCCATGCAAGTAGAGGAACTCATGTGTGATTTGATGTTCTCCAGGCTGCAAATTTGTGCCTAGCAGAAGGGGAGAGAAGGCAAGAGTCCCAGTTGCCCCAGTGATAGTAACCTTTTTCTGACAGAGGGGCAATAGATGAGTAGCTCAGAGTGTTCCATTTCACTGTCTACCAGGAAAGTCATAGATTGACCCCTAATACAGACATGGACTATGGGCTCCTAGTGACCCAGGTAAAGAAGGGAGCATGCCTGGCCTAGTACGAGTCCATCAGACCAATGAAAAGGTTGTCATCTGACCCATGTTGGAGCTTTTGAGAATCCTTATGTTTTAGTCAGAGTGGGCATTTATTTTTCCAGCATCCATAGCCCTTACATTTTGCATGTTGATCTTTGGTCAGTGGCTATGATCATCTACTAAATTAGATTTTCTTATGGATATCAGGTGCTGCTTATGCAATGAGGCTTCATCTATCATCTATAAATTTTCTGGTACTTCAGTGTCAAAAGGACTGTAGACCCTACAGGCTTCACAGTCTCTCACAAGTCTGAAGGGTTTTTTATCAGAATTCTGGGTAACAGTAGTAAGTTTTGACATACTGATGGGCTTTTTGCCCCCCACCCCCACCTTGATGCCTTTGAGAAGGACTTGATGGTATCTGTGGATAGCTTTATTTAATTCTTGCTGGGGTGTTGTAATCCTAGGCGGGACAGCCTTGGGGAAAGGCCATGGCAACCCAACCCATCCACCAGCACTGACAGTCCGTGGAGGGCTCTCTCACTTTTTTTTCCTCAGCCAAAATAAGGAGACATTTCTGTGTTAAACAGAGTCTGAAGGAGTTGCTAACAGACATCCCAAGTGGGTGCTAAATGAAGCCAGCTGACCAGGATAAGTGTGTGAGGGAAACTAAAGCAGGAAGCTCTGGGGAGGGCCTCTGCGTCTGAACTAAGGCAATGACATTTGGGCTTTCTGGACTTGGGAATGGACAGGTGGCCAGTGTGGCATGAGAAGGACTGATGGCTGGAGGCAGATGAGTCTGGAGCGAGAGGGGGAGGGCTGGCCTGGGGCACTGTAAGTGCTGGCAGCAGCTGCAGCAGTTTGATAAGGGGTGATAAACCTGCCACAGAAGAGTCCTCAGGAAGAATGGTTTTTTGTGCAGGTGCAGAGCTGGTTTGGTTTCATTTTAACTCCATAATCACCAGAAAAGCCCTTTCAAAAAATCTTTAAGATATATTCCAGAATTGTAAGCTTTGACTAACTAGATCCTATTCTGAATCCCTATGTGTATGTGGTGTTCTCTTGTCTGGTGATACAAGACAGACAAAGAAAGGTGCCTTCTCTGAGAGAAGACCAGTTGGATGCTTGCCTGGTTGCTACCTCCTGGGGACAAAGATCTTTCTTTTTTCTTTTATTTATTTATTAAGGTTTTTTTTTTTTTTTCTGTATTTAGGACAGGGTCTACAGGGTCTACAGGGCCTGACTACGTAGATCAGACTTGTAGTGATTCTCCTATTTCCAGCCTCCCAAGTGCTGGGATTACAGGCATGCGCCACCACGCCCAGTCTCAATCACTGTCTCAGAACACCCCGTGGGTGGGGCTGGCACAGCACGCTGGGATCGAACCCCGGCTGCTGTGCTCTGCCTAAGCAGGCTCTTTAGTCTGCTGAGCTATCAGGCTGGCCCTAGGTCTGTCTTAATAATAGGTGCACCTGTATCTCCAGGGTAGATCATGACCCTCATTTTAGTGATCTGCGACACCTCTGAACCATATGATAAATCACAGAACCACAGGACAAGCCCATTTGAACTCCATAGCCAAAGCTGAGGAGCTATACAAATGTCTATCCAGAGCAGCTGAATCCACGAAGGATGTTCTACATTTACTCATACATTCATTCAGAGGTTAAAGCATTCCATCCTCAGCAGGCCAGATAGTTCAGGGGACTAAAGCGCCTCCTTAAGCAGAGTGCAGTGGCAGGGGTTTGATCCTGGCACGCTAGCCCTGCCCTCAGGGACACTGAGACTGCAATTGAAACTGTGGTGGCACGCGCCTATAATCCCAGCGCTTGGGAAGCTGAAAACAGGAGAATCACTATGAGTCCAATCTCCGTAGTAAGACCTTGTAGACCCTCTACTAAATACAACAAACAAACAAACATTGCATCCTCCACCCAGAATACAGAAACTGACTAAGAGGTGATCAGGCTTCTCTTCTGCCCTTGACTTGGGATAGGCTGACAGCCAGGAAAACAGAAAAACCCAGGGTGGCCTTATGGTGATTCACAAGTCTGGATGGTTTCATTTCATTTTCCTTCAGAGCTAGTGATGGAGGAAGGGTGTCCCAGTCCATGTCCTGGAGGCTGTGGGGGGGACCTCAGAAGTCAGTCAGGGGGCCATGCCCTGCTGGGATGTGGAATCGGGGAGACTTGTCTCCATGAACCATAGCAAGGGCAATGCAGGGCTGTAGCTGTTTTTCCTCCTTTCCTAGCCCAATGCACCAGAAACTATTGCAGGAAAAACTGAATCAACAGTAGCCAGGAGCTCAGAAACAAGGATATTTTGTTGGTGCTAGTAGACCTTAGAGGAATAATGTCCAAAGTCTTATTTATAGGGTGGTGAACAGAAGTTTCAGGAACAGGATAAGCTTTTACCTGAAGGTCATGGCATGATAGGTATCTTGTGGCATGCATTGTTGTATGTAGCTAAGTTGCTTATAGCACATTCACCGAAGTTTGAGTTTAATGACAAATCATGTGATTTAGCTGAGTCTCATTGCAGAGAACAGAATTCCTGCAGTTTTACTGAACAAAATGGCTGCAGTTAGGTCAGGACTTCTGTTTCTTTAGGAGTGTGTGTGTGAGCCATCATGCCCAGTTCCATGTAACTGTGGCTAAACAACAAGAACAACCTTTGGGTCTTGGTTTTTAATCACTAATATATAGACATCTAACTCTTCTTCCTGCTGCCTGACACCTGGATGCCACAAGGAGACAAGATCAATACAGTTTGACAGAGACTTCACATGGGTAAAACACGAAATCCCTGGAGATATTTCTAGGCCCCGGAGTTCTGTATCACTATTGAAAACAAAAGCCTGATGGTTGAACTTCATGGACCATAAGATGCAGTGCTTGGGGCTGGTGAGATGGCTCAGTGGTCTAAAGCACCTACTTAGAACAAGCTAAGCCAAGCAAAGCATAGGGACCACGGTTCAATCCCCCAGCACCACATGCCAGCCAGCCCCGCTCCCTCGTGTGCTGAACTGGCCACACACAATAAATAAATAAATAAATAAATAAATAAATAAATAAATTTATAAAAAAATACATAGAAGTCTTTAAAAAAAAAAAGATGCAGTGCTTTCTGTGGTGGCCAGTCATCAAGCAGCCACTGAAACCATGGTAGAGGTCATATGGCCTTACGTGGCAGCCAACAGTGGGACTGTGCTGTCTGCTGAGTCCTTTCTCGGTGTGTATGTCAAGTCAGGAAATCTGTGGATCATTTTTGAACATGCAGAAAAGAAGCATTATAACCTCTTAAGGACTTTCACAGCCTCCCCTTACACACCCACTGCTGACTTCTGATATGATAGAACAGTCATAGGCAAATTTCCTGGTAAGAAACGAGTTTTACATGTGACTCAGTTATTTCTCTACTGCTTTGCTGTTGATGTCACCACAATACAACACAAATTGTGAATTGTATTGTGAATTGTACAGCACAAGAGTGAATTGTATTATGAAGGTTTCAAAAATGTTTATTATCTATTTTTATTTGTTTTGTTTGAGAAAGAGTCTTGTTCTGTAGTCCAGGCTGGCCTTGAATTCACTGTATGCTCCAGGCTGGCCTCAAACTCAAGGTGATCCTCCTGCTTCAGTCTCCTGAATTCTGGGATTACAGATGTGTGTCACCATGCCCAGTTTTTTGTTTTGTTTTGTTTTGTTTGAGACAAGGTCTCAGGATATAGTTCAGAATGACCTCAAACTCAGCAACCCTCCTACTTCAGCCTCTCATGTCATGAGATTATAGGCATATACCACTGTTGTAGGCAGCTAAATTAGATAGAAATATTATAGGCAGTCAGCCAGGGGTAGGCCCTCAAGGAGACAGCATGGAAGACAAGATACCTTGCAACTGTGGGAGGGATGGATACTCCTGCTGTGGGCCAGACATAAAGACAAAGATCAAACAAATACTTACTGCCTTAAAGATAAGTATCAGGGATCTATTATCACTTTCAGGAAGCCAGGGAGAGTCACTAATCCAACTGCTACAGGCTGGCTACCTGATAAACTCCTATTCTATATTCATGTCCACTTGCTACATGACTCGCTTCCCCATTAAATCGGTTCTGGATTTAATCAGTTTTACCTGAGCAATGGTGCTTGTAATCTCATTGGTTGACCATAATTTTGTCCCACCTCATGCCCACCTAAGCAAGTTCCCATGCTCTCCACCACCTTAGACCTGCCTCATCATGTGGTTTTACACTATAAAAGTCCCTGGAAGAAACAGCTTCCTACAACCTGCTCGGGCCCCCCTTCTATACCTCTCAGGCAGACGCTTTCTTTCCCCCAATAAATATATTCTTCTTTTAACCTCCATCTATTCCTAAAATTCATTCTTCAGTTTTAGAGAACACAAATTCATCCCAGGTACCTTTCAGGCTGGGGGAGTTTCGCTTCCCCTATATTACTACCACTTCAGGCTTAGAAGATTTCACACTTTCTGCAAGATTTTTGTTTGGTCATTCCATGCCCTTCTTTTTAAATATTTTACCATATTTGTGTTTAGCAAATGGTCCAAAGTAGGGATTTTTTAAATAAGAAATGTAAAATGGAACAGTTGCACTGTTGGTCTAGACAAATCTGGTCAGGTTAATTAATGATAAAGAATTAAAATTTACAAATGGAGAAATGGTGGCTAAAAAACTGAAAAGAACCTAGTAGCACATTATAACCAATTTACAAGTAAACATGTTAATTTTTAAAATGTCTACTGGTATCTCAAAGCAGATTAAGTCTTTTATTTAGAAAATCATATAGCATTCAGTAGCAAGTCATACAGTATTCAAAACCCAAGTTATTTGGTAGCACAGCCTATTATCTGGCAAAGGAAAACTCCTTGTTGTCAACTTCCCATCATTACATCAAACTTATCATGAGATAAGGCTCATTTTGCCTCACAGCTTTGGAAGTCCCATGCCATGGTCCATTGGCCATCTTGTTTTAGATTTGTGGCATCTTGGTGGGTGATGTGGCACAGAAAAATCTTTCACATTGAGAGCCAGAGAGCAAAGAGAAAGAGATGGGAGTGTGACAGTCCCTTTCAAGGGCACATATCCAAGAACCTATGGACCTCCTGCAGGGTCCCACCACTTCCTGAAAGTGCCGCCCTGGGGTCCTGGCCTTCAACATATGGGCCTTTGGAGACTTCAAGATGCACATTATAGCAGTTGGTGAGAACCAAATAATTAGCTAGTATATAAAATTTGAATAAGTGAAATTCCAGTGTAAGATGTAATACAGAGGGAAAAGTTTCTATTCTTAGAATAAAAACTTATTTAACATATTGATGACATGTTATGTGTTGCTGAAGTTTTTTGTTTTGTTTTGTTTTGGTAATAAATTTACAAAACAACAGTTTCTTTAGTCAGGTTATTTTTTGTTTGTTTGTTTATGTATTTGGTACAGGGTCTCACTACACAGATCAGACTTGTAGTGATCCTCCTGTTTTCAGCCTCCCCAGCACTGGCATGCACCACCACTCCCTGACATGGTCACCACCTCAGTGTGCCGGGGTGGGGGGCTGGAGTGGCTTGAGGTGCCAAGCATTGAACCCCATCCCTGTGCTTGCCTTAGTCTGCTGAGCTATCTCGCCGGCCCTTTAGTCAGACTATTGAATCGATAGAACACATAAATATATACCATGCTATAGAAAGACAGTTGTGAATCATTGAGAAGAATTTCCAACTTTCTGAAACCAACAACAAGGAATCAAGATAAATTTGATTTTTCTGCATGTTATAGCCAGAAGTTCTGACTTAGCATTTGTCTTGATGTTTGCTACCAACAGTTGGCTCCAGAAGAGTTTTTACTGTTTTTATAAAAACAAAACAAAAATCAGCATCAATAAATTGACAAACAAGAAGCCTGATGTGGTCATAAATGCTTTCTTCACAGAAGAGGTGCTGGGATCAAAAATTAGAGATAAAAAAAAATGCTGCACTGTGGTTAACTTTATTAAACATGGCCTAGCTTACTTAAAAGTGTTTAAAACACTACATGCCCCTGAAGAATTTAAAGTATGGACACAAACAGGTATTTGTACACCAGATTCATAGCAGCATCACAATAGCCAAAGGTGGAAATAACACAAATGTCCTTTGATGCATATATGAATACAATGGAGGGTTATTCAGCCTTTTAAGAGTATTTTTTGGTAAGCATCATACTTATTTATTTTATAAATATTTATTTATTTATTTGCTCAGTACTCAGCTCACACTCACAGTGATCATCCTCTTTCAACATCCACAGCACTGAGGTCACAGGTGTGCAAACACATCTGGTTTGGATGACCAGAATGCAGTACCAGGGTCCTTGCACTTGCCAGGCAGGCACTTAGACTGCTGAGCTATCTCCCCAGCCAAAGTTCACTAAGATTTTAAAGAGCTGTGGCACACTATTTTTATTAAAGAAAATAAAGATATATATGCTCAATTCTTTATGGAATTTAGTGCCAAAAGTAAGTAAATTTTATCCTATTCAAGATATGGCATATGTTCCAATGAAAGACATGTAGTCTAGGGACATTACCTTTTGAATATTGCCACCATGAAGATAAACTACTTATATTTGGAAGTCACTTCAGTCATTTAACATATTATTTTTGCATAGTTTTTATGGAGTTACATATTTTAACTCTTTGAGGTTGCTTACAAATATAGATGCATATATTCATATGATTTCTAGTTCTGCTAGTATAAATTAAGATAGAAATTATAACTAAAGTTATAAATTGTACAAAGATAGAATAAATAGATATTAGGTAGACATTAAATCAAAATATGAAAATACTACTATATAAGGTTGCTATGTGTAGTTGCTTATAGTTTGCATCAATTTTTTCTTTGTATTAATGCATTTGATTTATTGTTTATCTTTCATTCCTACTAACTATTGAATGGAATTAGAGAATGTACATTATGTGAATGTGGTCTCACTTATGCTTATCCATATCTGTGATCCATAGTAAATGTGAGCAGTTTGACTTGCAGTAAATACTGTAGCCACTGGAAACATTGATGTTCTACTGGATAAAATTCAAATTTATCAATTAGTCAAATACCAATGGAAATGCACTGAGTTATTTTCAGGGAAAAATACAATGGCACCTAAATTTACTTGAATGATTTTAGTGGATAAGAATTGATTCAGGAGAGAATATAAAACATTGCACAGTTACATTTCCTTTTGTTTTACACAGAGTTTTATAGTAGATTCACTTAACACTTAATGACAGAAAGAACAGCTACTCTATTTTTAAAGGGTTAAACTACTTTCTCTGTTTTATATTTTTGACTGCATGAAGAATATATTTTATGTGCTGCTGGCTCTTTCCTTTATGGACAAGTAGCACCTTTTATCAATACCAATGAGCAAGAACAAACAACTTTGGAAAGGACATATACTCAAGAAATATTCTATATAGGAGTTGTAGAACTAAGTACAGTAGCCATTGTAAAAATTTTGTGTTTATTCATTGTACTATATTTTTAATAAAAGTGTTGTTTTGTCTTATCATAAAGTAAAAATATTTCCAAAAATGGATTATCCTTAGAATCCAC
>NW_004524594.1:22433548-22436714 GCF_000260255.1 Octodon degus | reverse complement strand
ATAAAGTTAATTATCATATGCACAGATTAATAGCCAGACTAACAGGGCAAAAATATATAAAACAATGATATAAATCATTGTATCAAGGTACACTTTTAAGATACATTGACCATGGTGGACTATAATTCTATAATTATCTCTCTCTGTCTCTCTGTCTCTGTCTCTGTCTCTCTTTCTCTGTCTGTCTGTCTGTCTGTCTGTCTCTCTCTCTCTGTCTCTCTCTGTCTCTCTCTGTCTCTTTCTCCAGGAAGAGCATTTTAACACATGCTACATTAATGAGCCCTGAAGATATTATGCTAAATGAATAAGCCAGATACAAAAGAAGAAATGTTGTATGACTAGTTAAATGAGGTACCTGAATAGGCCCTCTCATAGAGATAGAAAGTTGAGTACATAGGAGTGGTACTATGGGCTGAGAGGAAAGGACAATGGGGAATTATTGTCTAATGGGCACAGAATCTCAATTGGACTGATTAAAAAGTGCTAGAAGTGGATAATGGTGATAGGTGCGCAACATTATGGGTGCATTTAATCCATTAGTACATGTGACTGTATTTTTAAAAAATTAAAATTATATATATATATTATATACACATAAAATATATAGAGAGGCATAAGTGGGGATTCTTTTTTTTTCTTTTTTTACACAGGAGCTCTTTTTCATATTTTATTATTTATTGGGTACAGGGTCTCACTACACAGTTCAGACTCATAGTGATCCTCCTCTCTCAGCCTTCCCTAGGGCTGGGATTACATGCATGTGCCACCACACCCGGTTCCAGGTCTGGCACAAACATGTGGTACCAGGGGTCAAACTCTGGTCCTTAAACTTGCCAGGCAGGTGCTTAGACTGCTGAGCTACCTCCCCAGCCCAAGTGGGGATTATTGATCAAGTCTTCACATTTGCCATCCTCAGCCCTTTTAAAAACTTTATTTAAGGGGGCCAGGGAAGTGGCTCTGTAGAATAAGTGCTTCCTTGGCAAGTGCAAGGGCCTGAGTTCAATCCCCGGTTCTGCCAAAGAAAAAAAAAATTTTTAAAAATTTTAGAGCCCAGGCCCGTTATGTGAGTGAGACCGCCCAGGGCCACTGGATCCTGATTTGACCCAGGGTGCAGGCCGGGCATGTGAGTGAGACTGCTTGGGCCCACCGGATCCTCATTTGATCCAGAGGGTAGGCCCAGCGAGGAACCCCTCAGCAGTACTCCTTGCAAAGAGGCTAGAAGCAAGACCCACCCAGCTGATCCAGGAGCAGAATGTCTTGCCAGAGTGGTACAGAGGGTTCCCTCCAAGGGCTGCAGCAGGAAGAAATGGAGCACAGCAGCCAGACCCAAGCCACACCCACCCAGAGGAATCTGAACTTGGTAGATCTGGACCTGGTGCTAAGGCAGTAACTCTAAGCTCTACACCAAAGGTCAGAAGACAGTAGTATACAAAATGGCAATGAGAAGGAACAAAATGCAGTCTCAGGTCCCGAGTCCACCCAGAACAAATGCAGAAGACCCTAGCATAGAAGAAATTGGAAATCACACATCTGAAATCTCTGAAATAATAACATTGGAAGTAAAGAAAGAACTGCAGAAAGTTATAGAGGAAATCAGATCAGAAATAATTTCTGAAGTAAGAAAAAGAAATGATAACTATAATCAAAGAAGTACTAAGTGCTTCAAAAGAAGACACTATTAAAAAATAGAACAGAATATAAAAATGATGGAATCCTTGAATAAGCAATATAGGAAAGAAATAAAATGCATGAAGCAGATACAAAGTGATATACAGGAAAATAAAACCTCAATCACAAGCTGGCAAAACTGTTTGAATGAAAGTGAAAATAGACTTTCAGACCTTAACAACACCATTGCAGCTAGTGAAAAAGTAAGAAAAGATATCTTAAAAACAACTAGGATAAAAACAAATAAACAACTAGGATGCAGGAAAAAATAATTCAATACCTGCAAGACAATGCAAAGATGAACAATGTGAGACTAATAGGCATCAATGAGAAGGAGGAAGTCAATACAAATGATATAAAAAGAATATGGGCAGAAGTAATAGCAGAAAACTTCCCAAATATGGGGCAGCAATCTGACATTCAGTAACCAAAGCATATAGAACTCCAAATAACATCATCCCAATTAAAACCACACCCAGATATATAATAATCAAAATCCCAGATATTCAGCACAGAAACAGTATACTAAAAGCCACTAAAGAAAAGAAACAGATCTCATTTAAAGGAAAACTCAGGGGCCAGGGAGATGGCTCAGTAGGATAAGCACTTGACTGGCAAACACAAGGATCTGAGTTCAAGCCCTGGTTCCACAAAAAAAAAAAAAAAAAGGAAAACTCATCAGAATAATGGCAGATTTCTCTTCATAAACCATGAAGTCAAGAAGAGTACGGAGCAAAGTAATACAAGTCTTGCAAGAAAATAAATTCCAACCCAGACTGATATACCTTGAAAAACTCTCAAGTATAATGAAGAAGTGAAATACTTCTATGACAAAGAACAACTTAAGAATTTCATGATGACAAAGTCAAGCCTGCACAGACTACTAAATGATGTTCTAGAGAGGGACCAAAATGATCACAACTCCATGGATGAGAATGGAAAGAACCTACCAAATAGGGCAAACAAACACAGTAGAATAAGAGGTATACAAAAGTAGTCTTTCAGTTATTCCTTTGTGTAGAGTAGCAAAATATTTCCACCAGCACACTCTACAAATGGACTTCTCCTGCATCCTATGGATCATGATTCCATCTGGGTCTACAGGGTGGATTGCAAGGAAATAGCAGTAATTCAGTCTCTCAAGTGACACCTGGCCACCAGTCACTGTCATGGACATTATCCATGTATAATGTCCATGACACACTAGAACTTTGTGTGATATCCTATCCTCAAACAGTTAGAAGTGCTGGTCATTTATTTGCCATTCCAGTGTTTATCTTATGTTTTATTCTTAGTACTTCTTTACTCTCATGAAAACTTTTTCTTAGTTCAATTGTTTTGAAACATTTACTTTTTATTATTTTTTATTTTTTATTTTTATTGTTATTTTTTTAAACATTTATTTTTTTTTAACATTTATTTATTGTGTGTGGGGGGTGGCCAGCTCAGCCCACCAGGGGGCGCGGCTGGCTGGCATGTGGTGCTGGGGGATCGAACC
>NW_004524594.1:22430889-22433058 GCF_000260255.1 Octodon degus | reverse complement strand
TATTAGAATATTTCAAGTTTGTATAACTGGAAAATATTTTACTTTTAGTTTTCAAAGGTATGTTTGCTAAACACAAAATTCAGAGAGGACAGATTGTTTTTTCTTTCAATCTTTTAATTAGTCTAGTTTCTTACACACTTGTTCTTTTTTTTCTTTCTAATGTGGAATAAGATGCTATTTAATTTTGTTCTTCCATAGTTAATATTTTTTATGAATATGCTTTAATGATTTTTTTCTTTACAATAAGTTTTGGAGGGGCTGGTGAGATGGTTCAGTGGTCTAAAGCGCCTTAGAACAAGCTAAGCTAAGCAAAACACAGGGACCACAGTTCAATTCCCCAGCACCACAAGCCCGCCAGCCCCGCCCCCTGGTGGGCTGAGCTGGCCACACACACACACTAAATAAATAAATTAAAAAAAAAAACAAACCAAGAAAACCCAGTAAGTTTTGGAGAATTTCATTTTTGTGTATCTTGGTATGATTTTATTCAAATTTCTTGGGCAAAAGGTTCATTCTTCTTGGAAATGTGGTGTTATAAGTTGAACTACATTCAGAAATTTTAAATCTTTAAATATTTATTGCCTATCCCTTGCTACTTGGAGAATTCTAATTATATGAATATAAGTTTCTTGATTTTGACAGAGTGAACTATTATATGACTGATCTGTGATTTCTTTCTTCATTTTTATATTGGACAGTTTTTATTGTTATATTCATTTAAGTTTGTAAATTATTTATAGTGTGAAATCTATTAATCTCATGCGATGTATTCATTTCAGAAATATTTCTCTAAAAATCACTTTTATATCTTATATCTTTCACTTTTCAATATTTGTCTACATTTTTAATATGATATGCATTATTGATTTTCAATAAAGTTAATAAAAATTATAATAAAAAAACAAAATAAAAGACAAACTTTATTTAAAGCTGGACATGGTGGTACTTGCCTGTAACCCTAGCCCTTGGGGGACTGAAGCAGGAGGATTGTTGCAAGTTGGAGGCCAGCCTGGGTTACATAGTGAGTTCAGGGGCCGGCTGAGCAAGACCCTTTCTTAAAAACAAAAACAAGGGGGCTGGGGAGATGGCTCAGTAGAATAAGTGCTTCCCTGACAAGTGCAAGGGCCTGAGTTCAATCCCTGGTTCTGCAAAAAAACAAAACAAAACCCAAATTTTGTTTAGATCCAGAATTGTGCTAAATCGCCCACCTTACCCTTGAACTTTTGACCCTTTTGACTCAGCTTCCTGAGTAGCTGGAATTATAGGAATGTGCCACCACACCCAGCTAAAATGAGGATGTTTGTGTTATCTATATTTTTCCATAATCCATTTCTTTTTTTCTTCAGTTCAAACAACTCAATGTATTTTAATATTTTTATAAAATATTCATGAAATTATAAAACTACTGTATATCATAAAGTATGGCAAATCCCAAACTAAATAAGAATTTTTTTTAAGCTTTTCTGAGCATTAAAAGATCCCAACAGTGTTTTATTTTTCCTACTGAACATCCTGCCCTGCGGCTTCCTTGGCTCTCTTCGCCCGGGTGCCAACGAGCCAGGCGTTGGTGCCGGCCATGCGCAGACCGGCCAGTGCCCTGAACTTCTTTCCTTTCTCCGAGATGACTCTGGCTTCTCCTTCTTGTAGACATTCCTGACAGGCATCACAGGTCCTGTCAGCGGGGTGGCCAATTGGAGTTCTTCAGCAGAGCTGTCTGCCTTTTGGGGGCTGATGGCTTCCTGGGGAAGAGGATGAGTTGGGAGCGGTGCTCTTTCAGCCGCTGCACGTTTTCCTGCAGGGACTCGGTGGATTTGTTCTGCCGCCTTGGGTCCCCCGAGATGCCAGTGGTCCGGGCCAGCTCCTTGTGAATACCGGCCACCCGCAGCTCCTCCAGACCGAAGCCCCTGCCTGCTCGGACCTTGGTGTGGTGTCGCACCTGGGACAGCACATGATGGGCTGGATGGGTCTGGACGCGGGGCGCCGGGCGATGCGGTCCGCTTCTGCCTGCGGGCCCTGCGCCTGCAGATCTTCCACGCTGGCTGGTTGAACCACGCAGCTGCCAGTGCTTGTGGAAGTGAGGCTTCAGAATCATGCCATTCTGGCTGGGCGCCGGGACTGCCTCCTCCATTTCTTTTTATTTATTTATTTATTTATTTATTTATTTATTTA
>NW_004524594.1:22427206-22430352 GCF_000260255.1 Octodon degus | reverse complement strand
TATAGAGAGAGAGAGAGAGAGAGAGAGAGAACAGAAATTTCCCACCACACTCGAAAATCACGCGTTTTAGGATTACTGGGTCATGGCAGGTATGGCCCAGACACTTGTGTAGGAAAAGCAAACATTTGCCCAGTGTACAGCCAGTAGCAAGAGGTAACCAGATGCATTTATTGAAGATCACAGGAAGTTGTGCTCAGGGCAATTCTGTGCCAACAAAAGACATGGCACAGACAGAAAAGGAGTGCTGGGGCATAGAAGAGCAGAAGTACTGCCCATGAGTCATAGCACACAGAAGCCGCAACCGCACCCCTCCTGGTAAGTCAGGCTTTGGGAATTTAAAGGATCTGAATGAATGTCAGTCCAAGTGCCTCCCATGAGTCTCTAGGTATGAGGCACAGAAATGATGGACAAGGTGCTATGCCATCCCAGGGGCTCAACACGTTTGTCCCAGAATTCACTCTGATCTAAATTACATAAATGACATACAATGCAGATTTATAAACCCTTAGTGAGGTGGGAGTACAGTGAATATGACTGAAGGTCAGACTAAGAGACACATATGTTCTTGTTAGAGCATCAAAAATCTGAGGTTTTTTTTTTTTTTCTTTTTTTTTGTACTGGGGGTCGAAGTCAGGACCTAGTACTTGTCAGGCAGGCGCTTATGTCCCTGAGCTATATCTTTGGCTAAAAAAATCTGAGTTTTTGTTTTTTTATTTTTTACCTCTCTTAGGACAATGGAGTAGTAGGGAAAGAGATTCTAGGCAGGGAAAAAGAGGCTTTATTAAAAAATTAATCAGGGGGAGTGGGGGGGATAGCTCAGCAGATTAAAGCACCTACTGAGGCAGATGCAGGGACTGGGGTTTGATTCCCAGTGGGCTGTGCCAGCCTCGCCTGCAGGGTGCACTGAGAAGGTGATTGAGACTAGGTGTGGTGGTGGCTCCAGTGCTTGGGAGGCTGAAAACAGGAGAACCACTACAAGTCCGATCTATGAAGTGAGACCCTGTACTAAATACATACATACATACATACATACATACATACATACATAAATGGGGGAGGCGGCGAGATAGCTTAGGAGAACAAAGTGCCTCCTTAGGCATGCACAGGGACCATGGTTCAATCCCCAGCACCGCACACTGCGTCAGCCCTGTCCCCAGGATGGGCTGAGCTGGCTACAGAATCTGGGCATGGTGGCCTGTAATCCCAGTGCTAGGGAGGCTGAAAACAGGAGGATCACTATGAGTCCAAGCTGCTTAGTGAGACCCTGTAACAACCAAATACATTAAAAAAAAATAATGGGGAGCCAAGTGTAATGATGTACCCCTGTAGTCCCAGCACTTGGGAGATTGAGGCAGGAGGATCTCTGTGAGTTGGAGGCCAGCCTGAGCTGGGTAGTGAGACCCTGTTTCAAAAACAAGCAAATGGGGCTGGCTAAATAGCTCAGCAGATTAAAGGGCCTACAAGCAGGCCCTACTCCCAGGGTATGCCGAGAGGGCAACTGAGACTGGGTGTGGTAGAGTGCGACTGTAATCCCAGCACTTGGGAGGCTGTAAACAGGAGAATCACTATGAGTATGATCTAGTAGTGAGACCCTGAACACCCTGTAGACCCTTCCCTAAAATACAAAAATAATAACAACAAATCCCTCCCAAAACAAGCAAGCATGCAAGCAAGAAAAGAAACATTAATGGGAACTCTTACTAAAAACAGCTTCTGCCTCTAGTTCTTAATATAATGGAGTACTACTTCGACATAAAAAGGATAAATTTGAGACTTTTTTAGGTAAATGGATACACCTTGAGGCCATAGTCTTAAATAAATCAAACACACATGTGTAAATATTGCATCATTTCTCTGGTGTTAGAAACTGAAAGTGTAAATAAAGACTAAAATTGATGGAGACCACTCTGCAGAATTTAAAATGAACCAATTGGCTTTCATGTTTACTTGTGAGTCTGTCCCTGGCATAGGCCCCTTGGAGGTGGGCAGCAGGTTCCTAGTAAGTGAACCTCTAGGAATGACTTGTCCTGGCTGAGACCTGTAGTGGCCAGTGAAGCTGGGATGCCTCAAAGGACAAGATAAAGCTGTTGGCTCCAACTTCAGTGAACTAAAAGGAGACTGCAGCTGCAGGCTCCATACTCATAAAATAAATGTCAACCTAGAAATAAGACAGTTCTCCTAATTGGCAGAATTTACTGCTTGGGAAAATATCTGACAGACTCCCAAGGTCCTGCTCAGATTCCCACACTTTCCTCAGTATCCTCCTCTTCTGATTGAAAACCAAATAAATACAGGCCACCCAGGGAAGTTCTTTGTCTCAAGCCCCCAGAAAAATCTCAAATTTTATTAGAGGGCTTTGAACCTACTGGAGCCCTAAAATCACACCACTTGTCTCTTATTTTTTTCCTGTCTTTTCTTTTGCAGTTTCAGGCACTGAACTTGGGATCTTGTGCCTGCCAGAACACCATTTGTCTGTTTAATTTAAGCCTTCGCCACCCACTTGTTTGGGAGGTTGTGGGCCTAATCAGTCTGCAATAACTAAGTGATAATGTAAACGTGATACAAAATGTATAATTTTTTTTTTAAAAAAAGAGAAGCACTCAGATTAGTATCAAAGATGCGGAGAAAGCCAATCAGATGGCAACAACATCCAGGTGCCCACATAAAAGATGGGAGTGGGGAAGCACTGGTCCTAAAAAGTTTTTAATTAAAAGTAGGTTTTTTTTTTTTTTTTTTTTTGTATTTTAGGGAAGGGTCTACAGGGTGTTCAGGGTTTCACTACTAGATCGGACTCGCAGTGATCTGCCTGTTTACAGCCTTCCAAGCTCTGGGATTACAGGTGTGTGCCACCATGCCCAGGCTCAATTGCTGTCTCAGCTCGCCCCAGGGGCGGGGCCGGCACAGCAGGCCTGGGAAATGAACCTCTGGCCCCTGTACATGCTTGCAGGTGCTTTAATCCACTGAGCTATTTGGCCAGCCCCCTAAATTAAAAGTAGTGAGGCTGCTAAAAAAGGGCCTGCTTAGGCAGAGCACAGTGGCTGGGGTTTGATACCCCATGGCCCCGCCCATGGGGCATACTGAGATGGGGATTGAGACTGGGCGTGTTGGCGCATGTCTGTAATCCCAGCATTTGGGAGGCTGAAAAC
>NW_004524594.1:22412643-22414626 GCF_000260255.1 Octodon degus | reverse complement strand
GATCATTGTGAGCTGAGCTAGGTGGGTGGCCTACATTTACCTCTGCGATATGCAGAGAGGATATGCTGAGAGCGCAATCTGCGTTATGTAGTATCTAACGTTTTGGTAAGTCTGGTGCTTCAGCTCTGATGTAGTCTTTCAAGCCCCAGGAAGTCACAGCCTCTGTCTCGAGGCTCAATCCCAGCTAGCACCATGGAGCATTAGCTCTACCTTCCTGTCTCAACCTGGCTCATATTAAGGAGCAGCAGGTGTAGGTTACCAGGGAAACACGCACACCACCTTCAAAGACTGTCACCAGCACCTCAGCTAGACCAATACACATTGCTCAAGGCCAACTGAAGGATAAACAGAAGTCCTAGCCAGCTCTGTACATAACAATAGGAGGAAATAGGGTCAGGCTCAGTCAAAATGGAGACAGTCGCTCTTCTTTCAAGGAGAGCTGCTCAGGTGGTCCTCCACAGTTCCCCCTTCTTTGTTTTGAAGAAGCTGGAGCAGTGTCAGTTCTGGCCACATAGCCCATAGCTGTTGTTGGGCTGAGAATCCTCCATGACACACTCTGTTGGATGATCTTGGCGGATGACCTCCAAATGATATAGAGGAAAAGTGAACTCTCATCCTGAAAGGTACCTGAGATGAGTTTATGTCCTCTAAAATCAAAGAATTAATTTTAGGAACAAATGGAGGTTGAGAGTAGAATATATATTGGAATAAAGGTTTTCTTTTTTTTCTTTCTTTTTTTTTTTTTTTGGCTCCTCGAATGCCTTCAGGGCACTTTTGGCTGGCTGGAGTGTTGTGGGGATCGAACTACAGCAACAGGAGGCTGACAGCTTTGTGGAAGCAGCCACTTAAAGAACTGAGCTAGGGCCAGGCCCCCCCATAGAATATATATTGGGAAAGAAAGCTTCTGCCTTAAAAGGGACAGAAGGGGGGCCTGAGCACGTTGTCTACTCATTCTGGTCTTTTAAATACATACTGCTTGTCATGACATATCAATTATTGCCATACTGTCTCTCAAGTATATGGTTGTTTAAAAAGAGGGTAATAAATGAAAAAAAGGACAAGAAAAGAAAATGTCAGAGATTTTTAAATTTTTAGATTTTTAAATTTCTGTGTAAAAATATGTAATTGTTTATTCATATTTTTAAAATATTTTTTATTTTTTAATTCTTTCTCCATATTCTGTAGAGACTTAAAGTTTAACGTATCAGTATTAGATGGAAAATACCTGTTCTGTGTTATGCCTAAGATGTTTGATATTGGGGCTGGTGAGATGGCTCAGTGGTCTAAAGCACCTACTTGGAACAAGCTAAGCTATGCAAAGCAGAGGGACCACGGTTCAATCCCCCAGCACCACATGCCAGCTAGCCCCGCCCCCTGGTGGGCTGAGCTGGCCACACACACACACACACACACACACACAATAAATAAAAATAAAAAAAAACTTTAAAAAAAATTAAAAAAAAATAAGATGTTTGATATTCACACAGATAGTGAGGTTAAACCCAACTGCATATGTTGTATGGTAGTAATAAGCTTCTGTTCTGGAGGGTTAACAACCTAAGTTTGCAGACCAAAAATCAACTATTTTAATGAGATGAATTTCTTGATTTCTCTTTGAGTAGTATCATTATTGATGTATAAAAAATTCACTGTTTTTTGAAAATGTTTGTATCCCCAAAACCTACTGAATTTGCTTAACAGATTTAATAGTCCTTTAGCATAGTCTTTAGAACTTTCTACACATAAAATCATGTCACCTTCAAACAGGGAGAACTTTACTTCCTTTCCTATGTGAAGGCTGTTTGTTTCTCTTATCTTATTACTCTGATTAATCCTTCTCATATTATAGTGAAGCAATGTTGTGAAAGTTGACATCCTTTTTCTTGTTCTTGCCCTTAGAGGAAAAAATTTCACATTTTCTCCATTCAACATGATGTGTGATGTGTACTTGCCATATACAGTGTAGTCTTTTTTTTTTTTTTT
>NW_004524594.1:22407308-22412543 GCF_000260255.1 Octodon degus | reverse complement strand
TGTGGTGCTGGGGGATTGAACCGTGGTCCCTGTGCTTTGCTAAGCTTGTCCTAAGTAGGTGCTTTAGACCACTGAGCCATCTCACCAGCCCCTATTAAATATATTTTAAAAAAGCAAAAACACTTTTTTTTGAGCCAGGGTCTCACTATGCAGTTCAGACTGGCCTAGAATTTGGGGCTATCCTCCTGCCTCAGCCTCTTGCATGCTGGAATTATACATGTGCACCACCATGCCTAATAAGCTGTCTCTTTAATTAATAACTGTTGCTGAGTTTACCATCCCAGTATATCTTAACTTTTCTCTCATTGATGAGACAAAATACCAAACACCTAATTTTAAAGAAGGAAAGGTTTATTTAGTTCACAGTTCGTAGATGTTTCAGTCCATCATCAGCTGGCTCCAAGGCAAAATGTATGACAGAAAGGCACTGAAGAGGAGAAACAGTTCATGGTTGGCAGAAGGTAGCAAAGTAAGCAAGTGAACCAATCAATGCCTTTAGCAGGTTTTTTCTGCTCCTTTTTATGTTCTATCTAGGCTACTGGGATTAAGGTAGTACCAAACCCAGTGCACTAATTTAGTAATTATACACCCTTAATCCTAAACTGCATAGCAAGATCCTGTCTCAAAAAGACAAAAAACAGTAGTGTGCCAGGTTAGTATCAAAGATGCCCAGAGAGCCAATCAATGTCTCCAACCCCTATGAACTAAAAGTAGACTGCAGCTGCAGACTTGGGTACAGTGTCACCTACCCAATACTATCTACACACTCTAGATTCAGTCACCTCTGAAAAAGCCCTATGACCACATGGAGTTTTGGGAGAACATCTAGACAAGCCATAACCTAGTAGGATCCTGGGTAGCTGCATTTTTCCAGCAGAATGGTAGTATGGAATGATGTGGTATATACCCTTCCTCTAGATCTGATGGAGTAGGGTGCTACTTAAAATTAAATAGATGGAAGGGAATGACTCTCTCAGCTCCATGACATCAGATTCCCAACTGTGTTTCTCCAAAACTTCTGCAGCTGGTCAGTCAATCAGTTACTTCTTAGAAGTCCACTTACATTTGTGCCTTAGGTCACCTCTCTTTTTACCCAATGTATCCATAGATTGAGGTTTTTTATTTTTATTTTATTTATTTATTTATTTATTTATTTATTTTTTTGTGGAACCAGGGATTGAACTCAGACCCTTGTGCTTGCCAGGGAAGCGCTTATTCTACTGAGCCATCTCCCCAGCCCCTGAGGTGTTTTATTGTACAGGGTCTCACTACACAGCTTGGACTCATAGTGATCCTCCTGCTCTTAGCCTCCCCAGTGCTGGGATTACAGGCATGTGCCACCACGCCTGGACTTGGGTGGCCGGCTCAGTGAGCCCAGGGGTGGGGCCAGTGTAGCATTGGTACCAGGAATAGAACCCCAGTCCCTGAGCTTGCCTAAGCAAGTGCTTAGTCTGCTGAGCTATCTTGCCAGCCCTAATGTATCCATAGATTGTTGACCCAAAATTCTACCTGCTGGAGGATCCCCCTCCCCTCATCCTTCAGAACGGTCTTAGTTACTTTGTCATTACTGGGCCAAATACCTGATATCCACAAATTAAAGGAGAAAAAGCTTATTTTGGCTCATAGTTTGAAGAGGTTTGAGTTCATAGTTGGCTAATCCAAGTCAGGGCAATACGGCAGAGGGGCAATGCAGAGGGGAAACAGTTCATGGCAAGGTAGGCCAGAGGCAGCCAACTTTCCTTTTTCGTTTCCTTTTTATCCCATCCAGGCTATAACTATAGAAGTTGGTGCGACCCATAACCAGAGTAGGTCTTCCCCCTTTGGTAAGTCTATCATTCAAGCCTAGAACTATACTAAGCCAATCAGTGGATTAATTTACTATCACACACCCAAGATCCAATATCACACACCCATGATCCCATCACTCCCAAAAGCCCCACCCATGAGTCCATGAAGCTCTTGGGGTACTTAGATATAAACTATAACAAGAAACATTTCTGAATGGGGCTATGTGCAGCAGCTGTCTCTGTCTGTCTGTCTGTCTGTCTGTCTGTCTGTCTGTCTGTCTGTCTTTTTGTGACAGGGTCTCACGGTGCAGTTCAGGCTGGCCTTGAGCTCACTTTGTAGCCCTGGCTGGTCTCCAGCTCACAACGATCCTCCTGCCTCAGCCTTCCTAGTGCTGGGATTACAGGTGTGGGCCACCACACCTGGCTCATGTCCATTTCTGACACTCACTCTTCTACTGTGTAAATCCTTCCATAAATCAGGCTTATGTGTTCCCTCTCTTCCTTGAACTCATGAATCTAAGCTGAGAGAGTGGAGGAGGGGCAGCAGAAACAGACCCCATGGGAGCGTGGACCACCTATCCCTGAAGTTTATTTGTGCTTTCTGGGTCTGCTTGGGCTCATACCATATCTACCATTTCAGTATCAAGTGGGTCATAGCCATGAAAATTCAGTTCTTTGATTCTGAGGGTAAGTTCATGATGAATATTTGGGTCCAATGATCATTTGGTTTTCCATCAATCAGATGCTCAGTCTTACAGAGGCCTAGTAGCCAGCCCAAAGCTACTTTTGTTTAAATAACACATAGTACAGTAATTATAAATACTTATGGGGTACAGTCTGACAGGGTAACTGGCATGTCTGTCACTTCAGATATATATTATTTCTTTGTGTTGGAAACATCAAAATTCTCTTTATTTGTTATTTTGAAATATATACTTAATTTTTATCAGTCATAGTTATCCCACTGTGTTATAGAATAGAAATTATTCCTCTTATGTACCTGCAACCCTGTACCATTATCTATCTTCCCTACACTCCCTATCCCTCCCCAGGATCCCCACTATTCTATATTCTATTTCAAGATCAATGTTTTAGCTTCCATATCTAAGTAGAAACATATGGTATTTCTCTTTCTGTGGCTCACATATTTTACTTAACACAAGGTCCTCTAATTCCTCCCACATTGCTACAAATGAAAAAAATTATTTTTTAATTAACTTTATTGAGAAACAAATAGCAATGAGATAGTTTCAAAACAAGTTAGTAGGACAGTTTCAGTAATTAATACATTGCATTTTATTGTCTTCATAGTAGTTATTCATAGTACAAAATGGAAGTATGATATCCTATCCAAACACTATTAGTACAAATCTTTCTTCTCACTGAATTAAGAGAAAGTAGCTGTATATCTATCCTAACTATTCTATATATACAGATACAAAATGGTCCTTCTTTTGTATCTCCTTTTTTATTTAGTCCTGTCAGAGATGGGTATTCCATTGCCATTTAAATATTGTAGGTGCGTGAATTCAGCAAAATAATCTAATATAGTCCAGTAGTCCATAATAGTAGTGGGTTATCTGTAGGGTGGCAATGTCAGAAGTTGTTGACTTGAGTCTTTTATAGTTCAGGATATTAATATGGCTTTACTTTTTAAACCTCATTTTTATACTTTTCTGCTGGATTGTTAAGACCAAGATAAAGCAAGACCTATATAACAAGAAATGTAACTTCTATATCTGACAAGGTCAGTCAAATCCCGTCAGGATTTACTCTGAAACCCTGTACCGGTTTGTAGATCCTTTGTCAGTGTCAGCCATGTGGATGAGTCATGGCTATTGCTTGACCAATTTGCTCTCTGTGAAAGCCTGAGAGAATGTTTTCTCTCCATGTCACTCTCGTTAGGCACACTCTACATTGTCGATCACTTTCCTCTGTGGCCCCATAATCTCCTTGATCAGAAAATTTGGGACATCTCTGAGTTACAGGATGTTGCAGTACAGGTTCTCTTATGTCCTGAGTCCTTACTGAGATACCATCTCACTCCAGAAACAATGGCTATCATAAAGAAATCAACCAAAAACAAATGTTGGAGAGGCTGTGGGGGAAAAAGAACACTTCTCCACTGCTGGTGGGAATGTAGATTGGTGCAACCATTATAGAAGTCAGTGTGGAGACTCCTTAAAAAACTGAGACTGGAAATCCCATTCAAACAAGCTATCCCCTTACTGGGAGTTTTCCTAGAGGAACTGAAAACATCATATCATAGTGATATATGTGCACGTATGTTTATAGCAGCACAATTTGTGATAGCCAAATCTTGGAAACAACCAAAATGCCCTGAGGAATGGATGGAAAAGATGTGGGTTTTTTTGTTTTGTTTTGTTTTGTTTTGTGGAACCGGGGATTGAACTCAGGCCCTTGTGCTTGCCAGGCAAGCACTTATTCTACTGAGCTATCTCCCCACCCCCAAGATGTGGTATTTTTATACAACGGAGTATTACTCAGCTATAAAGAATGATAAACTCAAGGCCTTTATATTTAAGTGGATGCCACTTGAAGATATACTCAGAATTTTATTTTTCTATAGCTGAATAATATCCTGTTATATTTATTTATTTGCAGCCAGAATTGTGGAAAGAATTCAGTTCATAAACTGCGGTACCTCTGTATATTTTCTTCATTTATCTGCTGCTAGGGTGATTCTCTATTTGGCTATTGTAATTAGTACTACAATAAACACTTGAGGGAAGATGACTGTTTGATATAGTGATTTCAATTCCTTTGGATATATACTCAGTGGTGGGATTGCTAGATCATATGACAATTCTATTTCTAGTTTTAAAAAGAAATTTCATACAGCATATTGTTTTTCATAATAACTATGCTCGCTGGGGCCGGGGAGATGGCTCAGTGGAATAAGCGCTTCCCTGGCAAGTGCAAGGGCCTGAGTTCAATCCCCAGTTCCGCAAAAAAAAAAAAAAAAAAAAAAGACATAGTGCATAATAACTATGCTCATTTATGTTACTACCTACAGTGCATGAGAGGTGCCCTTTCTCTGCACCTTCACTAGCATTTGTTAGCGTGTGTGTGTATGTGTGTGCATATGAATGTGTGTGTGTGTGCATGTGTGTGTTTCTGTGGAATGTACCCAGGAAGCACTAAGCTTTATCTGCTGCCCTCCTTTAATGCTTGAAACTGTGTCTTGCTCAGTTGCCCAAGCAGAACTCAACTTTGTGATCTTCCTGCCTCAGTCTCCTGGGTAGCTGGGATTGTAGGCATGTGCCTCCACACCCAGTTTACTTTGTATTCATTTGATGATAATCATTCTAGTTGGTATAAAACTATTTCTCATTGTGGTTTTGATTTGTATTTTCCTGCTAATTAGTGATTTTGAAATTTTTTTATTTGTATATCTTCTACTGGGAAATATATATTCAGGTCATTT
>NW_004524594.1:22395077-22400575 GCF_000260255.1 Octodon degus | reverse complement strand
TGGAACTTCCATACTGTCTCTAAAATGGTTGAACAAACTTGCATTTTCAGCAACACTACACAGGTCTTCCTTTTTCACACATCCTATCAGAACTTTTTTTTTTTGTGGAACTCAGGCTCTTGCGCTTGCCAGGGAAGCGCTTATTCCACTGAGCCATCTCCCCAGCCCCTCCTTCTATGTTTTTTTTTAAAAAGGATTTTATGATGTAGGGATTTTTTTTCTTTCTTTACTGGGGATTGAACCTGGAAGTGCTCTACCACTGAGTTACCTCCCACCCCCCCTTTTTTTTTTACTTTGAGATGAAATCTAGGCTGATCTCAAATTTATGATTCTTGTGCCTCAGCTTCTCAAGAGGCTAGGATTAGACATTTGCCACCAAACCCAATCAGAATGTTTAATTTTATTGAATGCTTCTTCTATATCTACTGAAATAATCATATGGCTTATATTTCTGCTGATGTAATGTATTACATTTACTGATGTGTGTATGTTGAACAATCTTTGCATCCTTGGGATAAATCCCACTTGACTATAATGTAAATCTTTTTTTTTTTAATGTACTGTTGGGATACTGTTGGATTCCTCCCCCCCCCCCAAGCAGCTTTATTTACAAAACAAGTCACAAGTCTAAAATAAGAACATGAAATGAAGAGTCCTTAAGAACAGCAGGAGAGCTCACTCTTGGGGTCCCATGTATGAAGTCCAAGCATCCAGAAAAAGGGCTTAAAAAGGTCAAGCATGTCTGGGGACCTAAAACTTGAACTCCTTGTATTTTTTGCTGCCCCCACGGCTGTCCTGGGGCTGAGCTTTCTGTTTCTTTTGCTTCTGTTTGGCCGCATGCTCAGCCACCATGTCACTGAAGTCTTCTTTCTCCACTTGTGCTTGCTGCTCCCGCACATGTTCTTCATACTTCTGGGTCATGGCCATTGGATCCAGCTCCAACTCCTCAGGAGCCAGGGCCACTTCCACACCTTGCAGCTCTGGGGCTGGACCCTTCCAGCTCATAACTGTGGACATGTCATAAATGTGGTTTGATCCCATCATGGCTCCCCCAACAGTGGCTGTTCTCTTCTCTGGCAACACAGTGAATAGCTGAGGTGTCTCACTTCCATCCATTGCCTCCTCAATCTTCTTCTTCCTCAGTTTAATGAGTTCAGGAGTGTTGGATTTTTTTGATAGTATTTTGTTGAGAATGTTTGTTTCTATGTTCAATGGTCTGCAGTTTTCATTTTTTGTTGTGTTCTTGTCTGGGTTTGGTAGCAGGGTAATGCTGGCTTCTTAGGATGAATTTGAAAGGGTTCTCTCTCTTTTGATACTTTGGTGTAATTTGAGAAGAATTGGCATTTATTTTTCTTTAGAAGTTTGATAAGAGCCAGGCATGGTGGAGTAGGTCTATAACCTCAGCACTTGGGAGGCTGAGGCAGAAGAATCATTGAAATCAAGGCCAGGCTGAATGAAACTACATAGTGAAACCCTGTCTCAAAGAGACAAAACAAAAACTCTAGCAGTGAAGCTATCGGATTCTGGGATTTTCTTTGTTGGGAGACTTAATTACTGATTCAATTACTGTTATTATGTTGTTGGTCTGTTCAGGTTTTCTGTGTGTTCAGTTTTGGTACGTTGAATATGGATAGAAATTTGCTCATTTCTTCTGAATTTTCCAATTTGTTGGCATAGTTGTTCACTGTAGCCCCTTATTATTCTTTGTATTTCTGTGGTATCAGTTATAATATCTCTTTCCTATCTCTGGCTTTATTTATTTCTTTTTTTTTGATTAGTATAAAACTTTATAATTTTTATTTCCCTAGCTGTTTCATTGATTTTTGTATTATTTGTAGTCTCTGTTTAATTTATTCATGTACTGATCTTTGTTATTTATTTCTTTCTGTAAAATATGGTTTGTTCTTGCCTTTCTAGTTTCTTAAGTTACACCATTAGGTTATGTCTCAGTTATTTTTTTCTGACTGCTGGTAAAAAATACCCAACACCCAGAAATAAGAAAGGAAAGATTTCTTTAGCTCACAGTTTGTGAAGGTTTCATCCCATAATCATCTGGATCCAAGGCAGTGGCACATGGCAGAAGGCCACAGTTAATGGCAGTGGAAAACAGCAAAAAGCAAAGGGAGGAACAGCAGCAGCTGTGGTGGCTAGCAAGCCTCTCTCCTTTCCTTTTATTGTAGTCAGGCTATCCGCAGGGTGGGTGTAGCATCCACACCCACTATCCCAGCATTGAATCATGAATTAATCACAAACTCCAGAAGCCTGTGCCAGTGACTGCATGAGGCTTTTGGGGGACAACTAGATACAAGCCATAACATTCTGCCCCTGGCTCCCCAAAGACTGATGGACATTTCTTCATGTAAAAGGCATTTTAGCCCGTCTCTATGAGTTGCCCAAGTCCTAACAGTTTTGGCATTGATGAAATGTCCAAGTACCAAGTCTCCTGCAAGACCTAAGGCAAATTCTTAGCTGTGAGCTCCTGTACAAATGAAAAGTTAAACACTTCCAACATTCAATGGCACAAGAAACACATTGCCATTCCAAAAAGTACAAAAAGCAGCATACAAAGCATTGCAATCAAAGCAAGTCCAAAATCCAGAAGAGCAAATGTTAAGTCTTGTAGTTCCCTGTGGAACATCTGCAGCAATCTGTGGAAAATTGTGAGCTCTATGTGGCTCCACCTCTATGGCTCTTTTGGTGGTAGCTCCCATGCCTTCTCTCTTATGCCAGCTTTGCTCTCACCTTGCAACTTTCCTTAGATGATCCATATTCCCGACGTTTTCAGACTTCTGGGGTCTCCACTGCACTGCAGACTTCTCACTCACAGCTTCACACACTGCCCTCCCAGGCACACACTGCCTGGCCTCCCAGGCCTTCTGAAATCTAAGTGGAAGCCTTTTTAACCTCAGAACTCTTGCATTCTGCATGCACCTAAAACCAATGCCATGTGGATTATGCCAAGGTCTGCTACCAGCTGGAGCAGTAGCCAGGTTTAGTTCTCTCTTGGCTGTAAGAGTCGAGTGCCTGGATTGCTGATCACTCTGACCCTGATTCCAAGAAGTAAATTTTCTATGCTGCCATCATTCTGGAACATGGTGCTTTGTGACTTTCTCCTCAAATCAAAGTCTTTCACTTTTGCAGTTTTGAGGCTGCAAAGGCTGGAGACTTTCTGCTTCCTGTGATGCCCTCAGACCATCTTTTCTATTCTGTTTCTTCTCCACAATGGAGCTTGCCTCAACTCTATCTTTGCAGTCCACAGTTTATTGGAGCTTCCTTTCTGGCCAAATTCACATTTTAAATCATCCTGCTGGGTTCTTTGCTCTTGATTCTCAATATAAATCTGACTAAAATCTCCTAACAATAGCCGTGCCACTGCCTCAACATCCAACTGCCTTGAAATTTCTTCTGCCAGATTAACCAGTCCACCATGTTTAATCTGTTTTACGTAAAGTCTTTGTACACAAGCAAAATGCAGACAAACTTTCTGCCAAGCCATAACACAAATCATCTGGAGTCCAACAACCAACGCAGTCCTTTTTCCCAGCAGAAACCTCCCAAGCCTGTTCTTTACAGGCAGGATTTCTATCAGCATTCTGGTCGTCTGAGTTCTGACCAAAATCTCCCATACAGAGCAGCCAAAAGCATTCCAGCACTTTTTCAGGCAACATCTCCAAATCTTTTCTATCTCTTCTCATAAGCCATTCTTAAAGGCTCTTGAATGATGTGGTCAGGTAGATACAGCAATGACCCCACTTCTCAGTACTTAATACTGTATCATTACTTTTCTCTTATTGCTGGGAAAAATATCCAACACCCAGAATTAAGGAAGGAAAATTTTATTTAGCTCACAGTTTGTGGAAGTTTCATTCCATAGTCAGCTGGCTCCAAGGCAGAGCAGTAAATGGCAGAAGGTAGCAATGCATGGCAGTGGAAAACAGCAAAGGGAGGAGCAGCAGCTAAGCCTGTCTCCCTTCCTTATATTGTATTCAGGCTATCCACCCCAAGATAGGTGTAGCATCCACATTCATAATCCCAGCATTGAATCATGACTTAATCACAAACTCTAGACTGCATGAGGCTTTTGGGGGACAACTAGACACAAACCATAGCAGCTTATTTGAAATTCCTTTCTCTCTCTCTCTCTCTCTCTCTCTCTCTCTCTCTCTCTCTCTCTCTCTTTCTCTTTCTTTCATTTTGTTTTTTAGAGGCAGAGTCTCAGTATGTAGTTCATGCTGGCCTTGGACTCACTGTATGGCCCAGTCTGGGCTCAAAGTTTCAGTAAACCTCCTGCTTCAGCCTTCTGGAATTGCAGGTGTGCACCACCATGTCCAGCTCCGAAATCTTTAAGCATTAATGAGTATGAACTTTATTTTTTAGTGCTCCTTTTGATCCACCTTATAAGTTTTGCTTTTGTTTTCTTTGTCTGTTTGGCTTTGATTTTTTTAAACGTAGTTAGTACAGAGTCTACAGGGTCTCACTACACAGATCAGACTTGTAGTGATCCCTTCCTGTTTTTCAGCCTCCCAAGCACTGGGATTACAGGCATGTGCCACCATGAGCAGTCTCAGTCTTTGTCTCAGCATGCCCTGGGGGTGGGGCCAGCACAGCAGACAAGGGATCAAACCCCTATCTTCTGTGTCTGCCTAAGCAAGCACTTTAATCTGCTGAGCTATCTGGTCAGCCTGTTTTTTAACTTTATTTTTTATTTTATTTTATTTTATTTTATTTTATTTTATGTGTGTGTGTGTGTGTGTGTGTGTGTGTGTGGCCAGCTCAGCCCACCAGGGGGCGGGGCTGGCTGGCATGTGGTGCTGGGGGATTGAACTGTCGTCCCTGTGCTTTGCTAAGCTTGTTCTAAGTAGGTGCTTTAGACCACTGAGCCATCTCACCAGCCCCAAGTCCAGCCTGTTTTTGTATTATTGAGGCAGGGAGGGGCTGGAGAGATGGTTTCACTATGTAGCCTCGGCTGGTCTCAAACTTGTGGTCATCTTCCTACCTCAGCCTCCAAAGTGCTGAGAGTAGAGGTGTGTGCCACCACACCCAGCCACCCATCTATAGGTTTTTAAAATTTTAATTATTTTTAATAGATTGCAAATTGAAAATAAATTATTTACAAACATAAATGAATATAACAATAAACACTGTCCAAAATAAAAATGAAGAATTTACAGATTAGTTATAATAGTTCACTGTGTCAAAACCAAGAAACTTATATTTATATAATCAGAATTCTCAAAGTAGAAAGGAATGGGCAATAAATACTTAAAGATTTAAACTTCCTTGGGGCCGGGGAGATGGTTCAGTGGAATAAGTGCTTCCCTAGCAAGCACAAGGGCCTGAGTTCAATCCCCGGTTCCAAAAAAAAAAAATTTTTTTTTCTGAATTTATTTCAACTTATAATACTGCATTTCCAAGAAAAATGAACCTTTTTGCTCAAGAAATTTAAATAAAAATCATACCAAGATACACAAAAATGAAATTGTCTAAAACTTATTGTA
>NW_004524594.1:22392417-22394977 GCF_000260255.1 Octodon degus | reverse complement strand
GTGGCCAGCTCAGCCCACCAGGGGGCGGGGCTGGCTGGCATGTGGTGCTGGGGGATTGAACCGTGGTCCCTTTGCTTTGTTAAGCTTGTTCTAAGTAGGTGCTTTAGACCACTGAGCCATCTCACCAGCCCTAATTGCTTTTCTAATTAACGGTTTACAAATATTTTCCCCTTTTCTACATTGTCTCTTCACTGTTGTTTCCTTTACCATATAACCTTTTTAGTTTAATGTAATTCCCTCTGTCATTTTTGCTTTTGTTGTCTATCCTCCTGAAATATTTCTCTTATGCTTTGTTTGTTTGTTTGTTTTTTAGCTGAGGTTTTATTTATTTTTTTGTTTTGTTTTGTTTTGTTTTGCTTCTGGTACTGAGGACCAAACCCAGGTCTAGACTGCTAGGCAAGCATTCTACTGCAGAGCTCAATCTCCAGCTCCTATTTTTTTCTAGTAGTTGTAGAATTTCAGGTCTTATATTTGGTTTTTATCCACTTTGAGTTAATTTCTTATGTATGGAGAAAAGTAGAGATCTAGTTTCTTTTGCATTTGGATAACTAGTTTACCCAACACAATTTATTGAAGAGATACATATTCTTGGTACCTTTGTCAAAAATCGGTTCACTGTAAGTATATAGGTTTATTTCTAATTCTTTATTTTATTGATCTATATGTCTGTTTTTAATGCCAGTACTATACTGTTTTGGTTTCTATCACTTCATAGACCCTAAACTCAGGGCTTTCATACTGAACTACATCCCTGGCCCTTTTCATTTAAAAAAAAATTAATTTTGAGACAGGGGGATGGGGAGATTGCTTGGTAGCAAAGTGCCTGCTGGGCAAGTGCAAGGTACCAAGTTCAGTCTCTGATATCACACGTTGTGCTAACCCAGAACTGGGTGTGGTGATGCACACCTGTGGTCCCAGTACTAGGGAGGCTGAGACAAGAGGATCACTACAAGTCAGAACTTCACAGTATAACCCAGTACAAAATAAATAAATAAATAAATAAATAAATAATTTTTTTTTGAGACAGGGTCTTGCTAAGTAGCCCAGCCTGGGCTTGAATTTGAGATCCTTCTGTCTCATCTACCAGAGTGCTAGAATTTATAGACATGTGCCTCCATACCTTGTCTATAGTATGTTTTGAAGTTTGTTCAGGATAGCCTTGGCTATTCAGAGTCATTGTGATTCTGTGCTTTTCTCATACAGTCCTGGAGACTGAACCCAAGGCCTTCACTCTGAGCTACATTTCCAGCTTTTTATTTACTTATTTTTATTTATTTATTTTGTTTATGTATTTGGTCCGAATGCCTTCAGGCCAGTTTTGGCTGGCTGGAGTGTTGTGGGAATTGAACTACAGCAACCTGAGGCTGACAGCTTTGTGGAAGCAGCCACTTAAAGGACTGAGCTAGGGCCAGGCCCCCTTGTTTATGTATTTGGTATAGGTTCTCACTACACAGTTTGGGCTTGTAGTGATGCTCCTGTTTTCAGTCACACAGCAATAGGATTATAGGTGTGTGCCATCCCACCTGGACTCAGTGGCCAGCTCAGCACATCTGGGGGTGGGGCAGGCATGGCATGTGGTAGTGGGAATTGAACCCCGGTCTCTGTGCTTGCCTAGCTTTTTATTTACTTATTAATTATTATTATCATTTTATTATTTTTTAAGATGGGATCTTGGGGCTGGGGAGATAGTTCAGTAGAATAAGTTGCCTGGCAAGTACAAGGTCCTGAGTTCAGTCTCCAGTTCCTCAAAAAAACAACAAAAAACCCCAGGATCTTGCTAAATTGCCAAGTTACCCAGCATGGGTTCAATCTTGTGATACTTCCTCCCTCAGTCTCCCAGACTGCTCAGATTATAGACATGCTCCATCACATTCAGTTGTTCTATAATTTTAGGGATGTGTTTTCTATTCCTATAGAAGTGCCATTGATATTTTGATAGGAATTGCATTGAATCCGTCAAACACTAGGATATAGAAACATTTTAACAATATTAATTCTCCCAGTCTATGAATATAAGGTGACTTTCACTCTTGTTCGTCTTCAATTTCTTTCATCAGTTTTACAGTATTAATTATAGAGTTCACTCCCTTCCTTGGTTAAATTTATTCTTATGTGATTGATTTTTCAGCTTTTTTAAAAATTAATTTTATTGAGAAATAGATAGCAATGAGACAGTTTCAAAACCAATTAATAGGACAGTTTCAATAATTAATACATTGCATATTGTTATCTTCTTATTGGTTATTCATTGCACAAGATGCACACATGATATCCTGTCCAAACACTTTTTTTTTTTTTTGAGGAAACAATGAAATTTTTATTGAGACCAAACCACAAGGAAAATATCACAGCCTTGACACAGCCATAGTTTATATTACCATTTCAAGTAATAAATTGGTAATAAGATAACATGTCCCTTATCCAAAATAAGCTGCCTTGCTGGGCCAGGAACAAGGTGTGTTACAAAGGCCCCAGGCAAAAATGCATTTGGTAAAGGAGTCATGGCTCAAATTGCTTAATTTTTGACCTTCCTGTTGCCAGGAGATTATCTTAGTAAGGC
>NW_004524594.1:22384141-22392317 GCF_000260255.1 Octodon degus | reverse complement strand
CTTTGTCAAGCTTGTTCCAAGTAGGTGCTTTAGACCACTGAGCCATCTCTCCAGCCCCATGAAATTCTTAAGTTCTTTGTCATGGAAGTGTTTTACTTCTCCATTATACTTGAAAGAGAGTTTTGCAGGGTATATCAGTCTGGGTTGGAATTTGTTTTTTTGCAAGACTTGAAGTACTTTGCTCCATGCTCTTCTTGACTTAATGGTTTGTGAAGAGAAATCTGTCGTTATTCTGATGGGTTTTCCTTTAAATGAGATCTGTTTTTTTTCTTTAGCGGCTTTCAGTATTCTGTTCCTGTGCTGAATTTCTGGGATTTTGATTATTATATGTCTGAGTGTGGTTTTAATTGGGTTGATGCTATTTGGAGTTCTATATGCTTCAGTTACTGAATGTCAGATTGCTGCCCCATATTTGGGAAGTTTTCTGCTATTACTTCTGCCCATATTCTTTTTTTTTGCCATAATTTTATTGATAATGCCCATATTCTTTTTATATCATTTGTATTGACTCCTTCCTTCTCACTGATGCCTATTAGTCTCACATTGTTCATCTTTGCATCATCTTGCAGGTATTGAATTATTTTTTCCTGCATCCTAGTTGTTTTTAAGATATCTTTTCTTACCTTTTCACTAGATGCAATGATGTCTTTAAGGTCAGAAAGTCCATTTTCACTTTCACTCATACAGTTTTGCCAGCTTGTGATTGAAGTTTTAATTTCTTGTATATCCCTTTGAATCTGTTTCATACATTCTATTTCTTTCCCATATTGCTTATTCAGGTGTTCTATCATTTTTATATTCTGCTCTTTTTTTATCAGTGTATTCTTTAGAAGCACTTAGTACTTCATTGATTATAGTTATCACTACTTTTTTTAGTTCAGAAATTATTTCTGATCTGATTTCTTCTATACCTTTCTGCAGTTGTTTCTTTACTTCCAACGCTATTATTTCAGAGATTTCAGGTGTGTGATTTCCAGTTTCCTCTATGCTAGTATCTTCTGCATTTGTACTGGATGGACTCAGGGCCTGAGACTGCATTTTATTCCTTCTCTTTGTCATTTTGTATACCACTGTCTTCTGACCTTTGGTGTGGAGCTTCGATAGAGTTATTACTTTTGCACCAGGTCCAGATCTACCAAATTCAGACTCCTCCAGGTGGATGTTGCTTGGATCTGGCTGCTGTGCTCCACTTCTTTCTGCTGCAGCCATTAGAGCTGAACCTTTTGTGTCTCTCTGGCAAGATGTTCTGCTCCTGAATCAGCTAGGTGGATCTTGCCTCTAGCCTCTTTGCAGGGAGTTCTGGTGAAGGGTTCCATGCTGGGCCTGCACTCTGAGTCAAATGAGGATTCAGTGGGCCCCAGGCAGTCTCACTCACATGCCCAGCCTGCGCTCTGGGTCTATACAGGATCCTCGGACCCCAGGTGGTCTCACTCTTGAAGCTATTATTGACTTTTGTATCTTGGTGTGGTGTTGCATGTCTGTAATTTCAGCAGTGGGAGAGTGGGAGAGGACGATTGCTCTTGAGTTCAGGGCCATCCAGAACATAGCAGGACCCTTCAATATTTTGCTCCTTTGTGTTTTGTGACAGGGTCTCACTATGTGGTTCAGGTTGCCTTTGAACTCACCTATAGGTTTTAATATGTTGTATTTTCATTTCTCTCCATTTCAAGAAAATTTTAAATTTGCATTTTGATTTCTTCATTGACCCATTGGTTATTCAAGAGCATGTTTTAAATTTCCATATGTTTGTACAATTTCTAAAGTTCTTTTTGTTTATTTCTCATTTAATTTCATTATGGTCAGAGGAGATATATGTTATGATTCTGAAAAGCATGTTGAGACTTTTGGAGCCTAACATAATCTGCCTTAGAAAATGTTCCATGCACTGATAAGAAAAATATGTATTCTTGAGACTGGGCATGGTGGCGCATGCCTGTAATCCTAGCACTTGGGAGGCTGAAAACAAGAGAATCACCGAGACCCTGTACTAAATACAAAACAAAACAAAACAAGAATATGTATTCTGAAGGATGAAATGTTCTGTAAATACCTGTTAAGTCTGATTGTTTTGTAGTATAGTCTGTCATTATTTCTTTGTGGACTTTTTTTCTGGATGATATTTCTATAGATGAAAGTGAGGTATTCAAATCTCTATTATATTAGAGTCTATCTCTTCTTTTAAGTCTAATAATGTTTGCTTTAAATAACTAGTTGGTCCAGGATTGGGCACATGTTTGTTTACAATTGTTTTTTTCTTTTTCATTTTTATGTATTTGGTACAGGGTCTCACTACACAGCTCAGACTCATACTGATCCTTCTGTTTTCAGCCTCCCCAGAGCTGGGATTACAGGCATGCACCACCATGCCCAGACTCAGTTGCTGGCTCAGTGTTCCCTGCAGCTGGGGCCTGCATGGTATACAGGACCAGGGATTGAACCCTGGTCCTTTTGCTTACCATATCAAGCAGTTAGTCTGTTGAGTTATCTTGCTCGCCCATCTTTTTATAGTTTTTGAATTAAAGTCTGTTTACTTCATGCTTGTTTTTGTATTACGTTTTCATGATATATCATTTTCTATCTCTCTATCCTTCACTTTCAGTTTATGTATCTTTACTGGTCAAGTGAGTTTCTTGCAGGCAGCATACCATTAATTATTTTTCATCCATTTTGCCAGTGTACATGTGTGTGTGTGTGTGTGTGTGTGTGTGTATAATTGCTATGTTGTCCAGGTTGGTCTTATGCCCCTGAACTCAAGTAAAAATTCCACTTCAGCCTCTTGAGTCACTGGAACTATAGGCATGCCCCATACCCAGCTTATATCTTTTAATAGAGTAATTTAATTACCTTACATTCAAGTTTATTATTGGTAAGTAAAGATGTACTAGTGTCATTTTTTGGTTGTTTATATTTATTTTTTGTTATTTTCAGCTTCTCTTTTTGTTCACCTTTTGGGTTTGGGTTGGTTTGTTTGTTTTATAGGGTGTGATTCTCTTTCAGTATCCTCTCTGCTGTTGAATTTTGTGTCTGTGTGTGTTTTTCTGTTATCATACTTTTTTTTTTTTTTTTTCGGAACTGGGGATTGAACTCAGACCCTTGCGTTTGCCAGTCAAGCACTTATCCTACTGAGCCATCTCCCCGGCCCCCTATACTTTTGTTTTTACTGTAGGACTCCCATAAGTATTTCTTGTAGGGCCACTCTGGTAGTGATGACTTCCTAGTGATGACTTCCTTCAAGTTTTTATTGTCATGGAAACTCTTTATTTCCCCTAGAGCTCTGAAGGGTGAAGGATAGCTTTGCTGGGTATATTATTCATGGCTGACAACTGTCTTTCTTTCACTACTTTCAGTATATCCTATTTTCTACTAGTTGTAAGATTTTGGTAAATAGTTTTCTGGTAGTCTAAAGGGCATTCCCTTACAATTGACTTGATGTCTTTCTTTTTCTATTTTTAGTCATTTTCTCTCTTTTTTTTAAATTTTTATTTATTTATGTGTGTGTGTGCAGCCAGCTCAGCCCACCAGGGGGTGGGGCTGGCTGGCATGTGGTGCTGGGGGATTGAACCGTGGTCCCTGTGCTTTGCTAAGCTTGTTCCAAGTAGGTGCTTTAGACCACTGAGCCATCTCACCAGCCCAGTCATTTTCTCTTTACCTTGTGTTTTTGCTAGTTTGCCTCAGAGACCATTTTTGGTCAAGTCTATTAGGGGTCCTTTGAAAACTTCTTGAACCTGGATGTCTATTACTTTTACAAGATTTTGGAAAGTTCCCCCAAATTAACTGAATAGTTTTTTGTTTTTTGTTTTTTTCTCAGAACCAGGGATTGAACTCAGGCCCTTGCACTTGCCAGGGAAGCACTTATTCCACTGAGCCATCTCCCCAGCCCCATTTATTGAGTTTTACACTCTGAATATTAGCCACTTTTCCACCCTGGGACATAATACCTCATGTATACAACCTAATGAGAACGAGATTATTTTGGCTTATGGTTGCAGAGGTTTCAGTCCGTGGTTAAATGGCTCCAAAACAAAACAAAACAAAACAAAACAAAATCTTTTGGCAGTCAGGAAGCAAAGCAAAGAAGAAAAGCCAGAAAGAAAGACACACACACACGCACACACACAGAGAGACAGAGAGACAAAAAGAGACAGAGACAAAGACAGAAAGAAATGAATATACTCCCAATGATCTACTTCTTCCCCTACCTCTTTTTTTTTAAATTTTATTTATTTGTGTGTGTGTGTGTGTGTGTGTGTGTGTGTGTGTGTGTGTCCAGCTCAGCCCACCAGGGGGCGGGGCTGGCTGGCATGTGGCGCTGGGGGATTGAACCGTGGTCCCTGTGCTTTGCTGAGCTTGTTCTAAGTTGGTGCTTTAGACCACTGAGCCATCTCACCAGCCCCTTCCCCTATCTCTTAACAGCACATTCAGTTATATGATTTAATCACCTTCCAAGCGCCCCACATCAGCCATCTAGAAAACTTTATTTTTTATCCTAACCATAACACTCCAAGACTTCTGATTGGTCCTTTTTATAATCTTTATTTCTTTGCTGAATTTCCCATTTGTTATGAATTCTCTAATTTTATTGTCTTGTCTGTATCCTCTTGTATACTATTGATTCCCTTACATTTTTTTTTTTTTCGGAACTGGGGATTGAACTCAGGCCCTTGTGCTTGCCAGGGAAGCACTTATTCCACTGAGCCATCTCCCCGGCCCCTACATTTGTTCTTTTTTAAATTATTTGTCAAGCAACTCATCAATTTTTTTTTTTAAATTTATTTTTTTTTGTGTGTGTGTGGCCAGCTCAGCCCACCAGGGGGCGGGGCTGGCTGGCATATGGTGCTGGGGGATTGAACCGCGGTCCCTGTGCTTTGCCAAGCTTGTTTCAAGTAGGTGCTTTGGACCACTGAGCCATCTCACCAGCCCCAACTCATCAATTTAGATTTCATCAGGGTTTATTTATTATTTTATTTTATTTTTTTTTTTTGTGTGTGTGTGTGTGTGTGTGTCCAGCTCAGCCCACCAGGGGGTGGGGCTGGCTGTCATGTGGTGCTGGGGGATTGAACCATGGTCCCTGTGCTTTGCTAAGCTTGTTCTAAGTAGGCGCTTTAGACCACTGAGCCATCTCACCAGCCCCCATCAGGGTTTATTAATAGAGAATTGTTGTGTTCCTTTGGTGGGAGGATTTTTTTTTTTTTCCGGAACTGGAGATTGAATTCAGGCCTTCCCTTGCCAGGGAAGCGCTCATTCTACTTAGCCATCTCCTTGGCCTCTGTTGTTTTCCTTTGAAGGAATCATGTTACCTTGTTTTTCATGGTTCTCATGTCTCTGTATAGGTATTTACGTATTTGGTCTGTCAACCAAATATAGCAATTCATAAGGTGGCTTTCAGAGCCAGTGCATCAATTTGAAATACTGTATTCCTTTGGTCTTTGGGGATTTTAGTATGGTGTCTGTGTCACTTCTTTATATGTAATAAATGTTAGCAATGTCACAGCTGTCTTAATGGCATAGGCTGTACTGCTGGGTATAGCTCTCTTAGGACAAGTTTGCTGGTAGCTCTTGGTATAGTGCACCTATCTGTGGGTACTGGGCAGCCATCACTTTCCAGGGGTCAGGTAAGGGAAGGTACACCACATAGCACAGTGTGCCTAGAAGCAGGGTGTGGTGACTGTCAGTGTCCTCTGGCTCAATAAATGATTTATTTTAATCCTCCAAGGGCTGATCTACTTATAATGGTCAACCTGGCTACTTTCCAGAGCTGGAGGTGGGTATATGAAGTCAAGCATCTGCCTGTTATGGCTCCAGTAGGCCCAGCTTCCAAATACAGACTGTTACAGCTTCTCAAATTTACAGGATTTTTTTTTCTTTTGGTACCGGGGATCAAACTTGGGACCTTGCACATGCCAGGCAAGCACTTACGCCACTGAGCTACCTCCCCAGTCCTCACAGGAATGTTTGTGGGTCCATCCAGTCACTTCCTGGAAATTTTGGTAGGTTTAAAGGCTGCTCAGCTGTGGTTTGTCTTCAAAATATGGAGAAAACAAGTACAAGCACTTCATTTCAAAAAGCAAGCACAAAAGATTGCTGTAAAATCCAAAAGACTTAAATTCTTCCTTTTTGGATAATTCAATTAAGAACTTGAGGGCTGGAGAGATGGCTCAGTGGTCTAAAGCACCTACTTGGAACAAGCTTTGCAAAGCACAGGGACCGCGGTTCAATCCCCCAGCACCACATGCCAGCCAGCCGCACCCCCTGGTGGGCTGAGCTGGACACACACACACACACACACACACACACACACACAATAAATGTTAAAAAAAAAAAGAACTTGAACACATTTGTTCCCAAGAGCTAATGTATCACTTGTCTCTATGAAGGAAATTGAATTCTAAAAATTAACTCTTTTTAAAAATGTATTTTGTACATGGTCTCTCTATATAGCTTGGACTCATAGTGATCCTCCTGTTTTCAGCCTCTCCAGCACTGGGATTACAGGAGTGCACCACCATGTCCAGACTTGGTGGTCATCTCAGCACACCTGGGGCGGGGCAGGCGTGACATGTAGTGCCTGGGATTGAACCCTGATCCCTACACTTGCCTAAGCAATCACTTAGTCCACTGAGCTATCTCGCCAGCCCTAACATGGTTTTTAAATATTTCAAATTTCACTGTTATGTAAGAATCTAGAGAGACCAATAGAATCCAAAAGATAAGCTAAAAAAGATAGCTTCAAAAGATAAGCTAAAAGACTCTTCATTGTAATTAACTTTACCAGTGTTGGCCATGTTTGTTTAATATATACACAGTCGAAATACACCCACTCTATAATTTAGTATAATAGAACAAGTAAGGAGTCGATGTAGGAGATGTAGAAGGGGAAAGAATATTATTCAAACAGTCCTCTTCAGTAACTTTAATTTTCAGAATCATGAAAAAGCATCCATTTTCCCTCATACTTCTTTAAACTTAGCACTACACCAGAAATTTTGTTTTCCCATCCATTCATGTAAATGCATGTTTGGTCACTGGATTCCTTGTTCCTATCTGTTTAGTGAGTCCCATTAGCACTGCTAGTCTCAGTACGACTTTCAGCGAATGCTGTTCTGGCAGCCTGCTGTGGTTTGTGCGTAGGTGACCCCCCCAAGCCTCATGTAGGCAGGGGACAGCTTCGGGAGTTTACGATTGATTACTGTGGGTGTGGATGTTGCACTTGTCCTGGGGCAGGCAATTACAGTGTAAAGTGGGTAGACAGGTTAGCTAGCTGCCTGAGCTGCTACCACTCCTTTTGCTCTTGCTCTTCACCGCTGCCATGAAAGGCTGCTCTCTGCCATGTGCCACTCTGCCTTGGAACCAGCCGAGTATGGACTGAAATCTCCATTAACTGTGAGCTAAATAATCCTTTCCTCATCTCGCCGAGTGTAGGGTTTTTGTCTAGTAATGAGAGAAGAGTAACCAAGACACAACCTTACTGGGATTAGATGCTTCGTTGTACAGCTCACAATCCACTTGGCTCTTTTGTCCTACAAGTACAACAGCTTCTACATTTTTATTGTTCAAAACTTATACTTAGCTGTGTGTTTCCACCAACTTTCACTGAGCCTTCATCACTGTGAATTTCAACTGCATGCTTGCTTTTTTATCATTCAGCAGCTCTGGGTCACCTACTTCACATATCTGGTCAACCACAAAATCCTCCTAGCATAAGGAAAAATTATTCAAAATTTTTTTCTTTTTCAAAGAATTAGAGTTTTTTTTTCCTATTACAACTAACAAAAAATGTTAACATTGATAGTTTGCTTGAGTTAAAAGTCATGTATTCATTTACTTCATGAAATTCTCAAGAAATATGAAATTAAAAAGGGAAACCTGGGGCTAGGGATTCAGGTTGGTAGTAGAGTACTGGGCAAGGATGCATGAGGGTTTAGGTTTGAGCTCCACCGAAAAAACAGCCTTTCACATGAATACTGAATTTGTGGAAAGCTAGATTTGCTACTCTCCAAAATTGACATATTAGCTGGTGAGATGGCTCAGTGGTCTAAAGCACCTACTTAGAACAAGCTTAGCTAAAGCACATGGACCACAGTTCGATCCCCCAGCACATGCCAGCCAGCCCTGCCCCCTGGTGGGCTGAGCTGGCCACACATACAATAAATAAATGTAAAATAAATTTAAAAAAAAT
>NW_004524594.1:22363429-22383745 GCF_000260255.1 Octodon degus | reverse complement strand
GCCCCCTGGTGGGCTGAGCTGGCCACACACACACACACACACACACAAATAAATAAATAAAATTTTAAAAAATAAAAATAAAAAAAGAAATCATATATAACATACAGAAGTAACTTAGTACTTTTCCTAGGAATAGAACTTCAACTTTGCTAACCTAACACTTATTCCACAAGGGCATCTACATGCCAACCACAAAAAAGGTGCTTGTTTCTTCTCGAATCTGCGACACAGTAGTTTCTTGGGTTTCTCTTTTTTTTTTTCAAATAGAAATAGGATTTTTTTTTTTTTTATATACTGGGGATCAAACCCAGGACCTTGTATTTGCCAGGCAGGCACTTGTGCTGCTGAGCTATCTTCCTGGCCCTAAATATCCTGAAATGAGTGAGCAGTATCTAATTTTATTTATTTATTTAATATTTATTTTGGCACCAGGAATCAAACTCAGGATCTCTTGCTTGCCAGGTAGATGCTTGTGCCACTGAGCTATATACCACCAGCTCAGGTTTCTTGAATTTCTTGTGGGATATTGCAGACAAAGGCTAAAGCATTGCCCAAGACTTCATTCCTCATTTGCTAGAAGTAGACTAAAGGATGGCAAACTTCATTGTGTACAGTGGTCACAGCCACAGGATTCCAGGGCAGCAGCTCCCTCGGCATTGAACTCTTTCTCCCTCTGCAGACGCGACAGTTAACTTCAGCCTGTGCTGTTTGGTCTGCTGCAGTCTCCAGTTCTTCACAATGTCCACAGGCACCTGCTTGCTTTTTATTATCATTGTTGTTGCTGCAAGGGATTGAACCCAGGGCCTTTGCAGTAAGCCACATCCCAAAATGCTTTCTATATTTTATTTTGATAAACGGTCTTGCTAAATTACTAAGTTGCCCAGGCTGGACTCAAATTTTTGGTTTTCTGCCTCAGCATTCTAAAGCACTGGGACTACAAGTGACCGCTTCTTAACCTGGAGCAGGTCTCCCGTGTCTGACTGGCCATGTCTGTGGCTATGATTGTGGCCCTCTTTGTTTGGTTGGGTTTTTCCTTTCTTTTTTTGAAACAGACTCTCTCTTTATAGTTCAGGCTGGCCTTGAACTCACTGTCTAGCCCAGACAGTGGCAATCTTCTTGGCAATCTTTCTGGTTCAGCCTTCTAAGTGATATGATTATAGGCATGCACCACCATGTCTGGTTTTTGTTTTTAATATAATTTATTTTATTGCAAGTTTATATGATTTAATTTTAAATAATGGTTATTTTCAACAGCAGGTTTACAAAAAGTAACTTTCAAGGGCTGGTGAGATGGCTCAGTGGTCTAAAGCACCTACTTAGAACAAGCTTAGCAAAGCACAGGGACCGCAGTTCAATCCCCCAGCTCCACATGCCAGCCAGCCCCGCCCCCTGGTGGGTTGAGCTGGCCACACACACACACACACACACACACACACACACACATAAATAAATAAAAAATTTTTTAAAAGTAGCTTTCAAGAGCCAGTAGAAGCTGTACCTGGCATACTGCTATACTCACAGAATGATATATAATACAATAAATGGGGTGGAGGCTAATGGGAAATACAAATGAAAGATCTTTGTGGAGGGGTCAGGTTAGGTAGCCCTTGCAGACATGTTAAGGAGGGTGTTGCTAGTTGTGGCGATCTCAGACTGGGATGGGAGAAGATAAGATTACTTTAAGAGGATCATTCTGAACGCAGTGGAAACTGTACTTACTGTGAAGAGAGGTAGGGGCTATTAATGTAGCCTTAAGGGAAGATCTATTGAACCAAGGCAGGTGTGGTCAGGAAAAGAAATTATCTGTTGCCAGAATGATTCAGGAATCAGAATCTACAGATAGATGGCTCTAAGGGCTCCTTGAAGACACTCAGTTTTGAAGCTCCTGACTGGAAGGAGCATTGGTCACTGAAACTGAGGGCACTAGAGAGAGAGCTGGTTTGTGTAGAAGATGACATATTTGTACTGTGAACACAATGGGTTCTTATATTATTTTCATCCACATTTCCTGCCTAATTACACCCTCCCTCCCCAAGTAGCCATAGCAAGTAGAATTTCTCTTCCTAACAGGTTGCAGAAAAGCTCATCTTCTCTCACTGTTATGGTTTGAATCTACAATTTCCTCCCCAAAATCTTACTTGTTTAGAAGTGGCATCTTTAAAAGGTGACTAGAAAATGGGGGCACTAACGTTGTAAATGGATTAATCCACTGATAAATTCACAGTTGTGTGTACTGTTAGGAGGTGGGCTTGCCTAGAATAAGTAGATCATGGGGGAATGATCTTGAAGGGTATATTCTGTCCCCAGCGCTTTCTTCTTTGTAGCTCCTTTGCTGTCTCTCTGCTTCCAGCTGACATAGGTTGGGAAGCTTTCCTTCACCTCCTGTCATGACATTTCTACCTTGGAGACAGCCAACCAAGGACAAGACCCTCTGAAACTCTGAGGCAATAGATCTTTTCTCTAAGTGGTTGTCTCAGGTACTCTTCTCTTGTTTCTGGGACAAATAGCTGACACTCAAAATGAAGGAATGAAAGGTTTATTTAGCTTACAGTTAATGGAGGTTTCAGTCCATATTCAGTTGGCTCCAGGGCAGAGCAGCACATGGCAGAGAGCAACCTTTCATGGTGCGGCAAAGAGCAGAGAGCGAAGTGAGGGGCAGCTGCTCAGGAAGCCAGCTAGCCTCTCTCCCCTCCTTATATTGTAATGCAAATTACCTTCCCCAGGGCAGGTGCAGCGTCCACACCCACAGTAATTGATCACAAACTCCAGGAGCTGCCCCCTGACTGCATGAGGCTTTGGGAGGACACCTAGACACAAACCATAACAGTGGTGTATATTAGGTACTTTGTCCCAGCAATGGAAAACTGACATATCCACTCACCTTTTATTTCTTTATGTTTCTTTTTCACAGTACAACTCAGGGACTTGCATATCCTAGGCAAACTAGAGGCACATCTCCAGCATCCCCAAGAACTTTCTGTCTTAGAGCTGGACACAGTAGATCAGAAGACCCTCATTTCAGTCAGAATCCTGCCCTATACCATGGAGGAAAGAATGCTGCCTAGAGAAGGCAAGAAGAATGTGAATGGAGAGGCATTGCTGGGTGTCCCTATCTGATTGATTAGCATCAGATCAGACTCTTTTTGTCCAAAAACATTTCTAAACACTTGTCTATACTTTTTTTTTTTTTTTTTTTTGGTGTGGAACCAGGGATTGAACTCAGGCCCTTGCACTTGCCAAGTGCTTATTCTATGAAGCCATCTCCCTGGCCCAAAGGAATGTTTTTTTGTTTGTTTGTTTGTTTTTGCAGTACCAGGCATTGAACTCAGGACCCTGCCCTTGTCAGGCAAACACTTATTCTACTGAGCTATCTCCTCAGCCCCCTAATGTTCACAGTTTTCTTTCTTTCTTTCTTTCTTTCTTTCTTTCTTTCTTTCTTTCTTTCTTTCTTTCTTTCTTTCTTTCTTTCTTTTTTTCTTTCTTTCTTTCTTTCTTTCTTTCTTTTTTTTTTTTTCGGTACCGGGGATTGAACGCCAGACCCTGCACTTGCCAGGCAAGTGCTTATTCTACTGAGCTGTCTCCCCAGCCTGTCCTTACTTCTTTCATGTTCTTGTCATGGAGTCTCCATAGATCTCCAAAAAGAGAGGGTTTTGGAGCTCTGCAGAAATGAACATGTGGAGGCTCTCAGGAAGATGACTAACTCATCCAAGTGCCACCAGGAGGTGGCTCAGCCTAGCTCTATGGGGACGGACACAAAAGTTTCTATGGTTGGCATCCTTCCAAAGATCAACCTCAGTAACTCTTCATCTAGCTATTTGTATCCTTCCTACGTTCTGTATAAGAAATCAGTAAATGTGTTTTCCAAGGTTCTGTGAGCTGCTTTAGTATATTAATTGAACCTAAAGACTGAGTTATGGGGCAGACCAAATTAGAGAAAAAGGAAGGATACAAGGAAAGCCAACATTTTGGCCCTAACCTTCTAAGGTCGATTAAGACTCAGGACATATGAGAACTTGTACTGTAACGTCATGTACCTCGGTAGTGTCCCAAATTTTCTGATCAAGAAGATTATGGGGCCAAAGAGGAAAGTGATCGATGACGTAGAGTGTGCCTAAGGAGAGTCACATGGGGAGAAGACACTCTCTCAGGCTTTCACAGAGAGCACATTGGCCAAGCATTGGCCGTGACTCATCCACATGGCTGCACTGATGAAGGTTCTACAATCTGAGGTACAGGATCTCAGGACAAATCCTGAGGGCATTTCACTGACCTTCTAAGACCAAAAAGCTACAACTCTTCTTGCATAGGTCCTGCTTTACCTTGGTCTTAACCATCCAGTAGAAAAGTATGAAGTCGAAATATAAAAAATAAAGCCATGCTGTTAAGTTGAGCTGTGGGGGACTCAGGTCAATAATTTCTGACATTGCCAGTTAAATATAAGACCCAATGCTATTATAGGCTACTGGACTCTTTTAGAATATTTTGCTGAGTTTACACACCTATAATATTCAATAATGTAACTTAGAAAAAATGGGGTATACCGATGAATGTCCATTTTGTATCTGTGTATTCAAAGAGGTTGGGATAGATATATAGTTGCATTCTCTTAATGAATAGAATGATTTGTTCTAATGGTGTTTGTGAATAGGATCACAAGTCCGCATCTTGTACAGCAATTAACCACTAAGAAGAATATATGCAGTGTATTATTTGTTGAAACTGTCCTTCCGATTTGATTTGAAACTGTCTCATTGCTATCTCTTTGTCAATAAAACTTTGAAAAAAAAAAAAAGACTGAGTTATGGGAACCCCAATTTTTAGGCAGTTGGTCAGAAGTTCCAGAGGCCCACACTTGCCTCTGGTATCTGAAGAGGATATGTTTGTTTTTATTTTATTGAGAAACAAATACCAATGAGATAGTTTCAAAGCTGATTACTGGGACAGTTTTAATAATTAATACATTGTACATTGTTGTCTTCTTAGTGGTTATCCATAGTACAAAAAGCAGACAGGATAGCCTGTCCAAACACTATTAGTAAACCTCTTCCTTCTCATTGAATTAAGCAAAAGTAGTTGAATATCTATCCTAACTATTCTGTATATACAAATACAAAATGGTCCTTCCTTTATATTCCCTTTTTTGTTTAGTCCTGTCAGAGATGGGTATTCCATTGGCATCTAAATACTATAGGTGCATGAATTCTGCAAAACAATCCAACACAGTCTAGCAGTCCATAATAGTAGTGGGTTATCCACAAAAGTTGTTGACTTGAGCCTTTCACAGCTCAGCATATTAATATGGCTTTACTTTATATACCTCATTTTTATACTTTTCTGCTGGATGGTTAAGACCAAGATAAAGCAAGACCTGTATAACAAGAAATGTAACTTTTCTATCTGATAAGGTCAGTCAAGTACCCTCAGCTTATCCTGTAATCCTGTACCGCATTTTGTAGATCCTTTGTCAGTGTCAGCCACGTGGATGAGTCATGGCCATTGCTTGAAAGGAGGCAGATTTGTGAGACTCAGCTCTCAACCAATGGAGTCTGACCACATCTTCACAATTGAATGTGAGGAGGTCCAGCTGATGTGTGCTGCAGAATTGATCACTGGCTTGATGGTAGGGAGAAATCATTATAACTTTTAGGCTCACAAAAATGATCTGTGTTGGGCTGGGGAGATGGCTCAGTGGAATAAGCACTTCCCTGGCAAGTGCAAGGGCCTGAGTTCAATCCCCGGTTCTGGAAAAAAAAAAAAATCTGTGTTGTGAGCATGTAGTAGGAGAAACTGAGTAGAGTTTGTTTTTTCTACTCCTTGGGCACCAGTCAAAAAGGAAGCTTTGGGCTAGAGACAAAATTAAGGTAGAGGACCAGGATCCAGCTCCTTGTGGCCTCAGCTACAGGGCCTCACTCTCAGAGGTATGCCATGGCTGTGGGTCTGTCTGGAAGCCACATGTCTCTTTGGGATTCAATCTTCCCATTTTTTAATGTGTTATTACAGTCTAACTCCTTCATCCTCTGTTGCCTGGGTGCTGTGAAATCTCATAAGGTAGGGATGAGGTAAGAGAATGGGGGTGGCAAGAGCCTGTCATGTCCTTTGTTTCTGAAGGCATCAGCAGAACCCTTGGGAAAAAGGGTGGTGGCCAGGGTCCTCAGATTCCTGGGCCCCTGCTGGGCCAGAGGTGTTAATCCAGAATCTGTGAAGTTGAGAAAGGGACTGTTCTCCCCCCCTTTCTTTCTCCTCTTCTCCCCCACTCTGGACAGGGGTAAGGGTAGCCTTTTTCCTTAGCACTTACTCCCAGCCCTGCATTTTCCCTCCAACTCTGAGCCATTCTGGGAAGTGGCCCAGTTGTGTTGGCAGACCTCCAACTTCTCTCTCCATGCCCTCTCTTCCCCTAGGCTCCCCAAGCCCTGGGCTCTCTGCCCGTCCCTCCCACTCAAGGGCACCCTCACGAGGCCTTTATAAGACTGCTCTTTAATAAGGAGGCTGTAGGGACTGCCAGGTGCGGGAGGGGCCATACCCTGTATTCCCATGGCAGAAACTGGGTTTAGGTGGCTGAGCACTCTGGTTTCTGTCCTAGCTTAGCTCTTCCCTGCTGGGTAGGCTAGGGCACTTTTACCTTTTTGTACCCCATTTTCCTTTTCTGTAAGGAAGTGGGTAAGAATACACTTAACTCATAGGTTATAAGATTCAAATATGTTAAAATACATTTAGTAAACTCAGCATGGTGGCATGTGCCTGTAGCCCCAGCATGGAGAGGCTGAAACAGGATGATTGCAAGTTCATGCCCAGTTGGGCAACTTGGGTACTTAGCAAGATCCTGTCTCATACTAAAAATAAAAAGGGATGGGGATTGAGCTTAATGCAAAGGCCCTGGGTTTAACCTCCATTATCGGAAACAAAAACACATTATATATAAAGACCATTCATACCACAGTAAATGCTCCATAGTAGCTAAAACTGGGCATGGTGGTGCACACCTGTAACCCCTGCTCTTGGAGGCTGAGGCAGGAGGATTGTTGCAAATTTGAGGCCAGGCTGGGCTATATAAGGCCCGGCCGGCCTGTACTATCTGGACTATATAGTGAGATCCTATCTCAAAAATAAATAAATAAATAAATAAATAAATAAATAAATAAATAAATAAAATTTTCCTGTCTACCTCAGTGACTGTCCATTGTTTGCATCTGAGGCTTCTACTTGGGTACCACTGCGAAATGCCTGCCAGGCATGGGCTTTAGGGAGCTGGGACAGGACATGCTGAGGCCTGGGAGCAGCCTTGCTTGCTAATCATCTCTGGCCACTCCACTTATTTCAGCAGACCCTGACGAATTAGTTGGAACTTCCCTCCCTACTCCTCCACCTCTGTCCCTATTCTTTTCTCTCTCTCCCTTCTACACTCCCTCCTCCTCTCTTTTTCTTTTCTTCCCTTCCTCTCTTTCTCCTTTCCGTCTTTGATTCTGTGCGTGTGCGTGTGCGTGTGCGTGTGCGTGTGCGTGTGTGTGTGTGTGCCTATCTACCTGTCTGCTTTCTGTCTGCCTGCCTGCCTGCCTGCTTGTCTGTCACTCACTCTCTCTCTCTGGCAGTTCCCAGATTGAGCCCAGGGCTTTGCGCAGGGCAGCCAGGTGTTCTACCACTCAGCTGTCTCCTCAGCTTCCCTTTACTTTTGGTCAGGCCAATGAGGTTGAGGGACAGCCCTTTGGAGTATTTGCAGAACTGGAAATTCCTGGGGTGGGGGCACCTCTGGATTAGTTGGTGACTAGATGAGGGAAATTGGATTAGTATTTTTTAGGAAAAGACGTGGCATTTTAGGCAAGAGCTTATGTCAAAGTAAAAGATGTCTAAAATGTTTACAGTTCCTTTTTTTTTTTTTTTTTTGGCCTTAAAATGTGACATCTACTCATATAATTTTTAAAAGGATAAATGACAAGATATTATCTCTGGGTTCTTTTTCCTTTCCTGCCTCTCCTCAGCCCCCAGTACTGAACCCTGGATATACTAGGTAGCAGGACAGTTCTTGTCAGTGAGGTTAGCAACAGAGAGGCATCTCCTCAATGGAGGCATTGTATAAGTTCTCAATAGCTCCATAACCCTCCTGCCTACAATACTCTTATGGCCAAATTGTCCACCATGGCTGATCCTGTGGATGCAGTATTCTTTGCTGGTGAGAAAGTCATGATTGATGACTAAAGAAATCTACTGTGCATTGGTGCCTCTGGACAGTGGCAATCAGGGCAGAGCAGAACTCTGTCACAACTCTTTCATTTTGGCTTTATCTCCAGGCATGGCAGAGACAGTGGGATCTTGGGCATGCATCTTAGAGATCCAGTCCACCCTTCTACCAGTGTTGATGAAGAACATTGTCTGGAAGATGGCCAGGATTTCTTACAACTTACACAATATCCAGCTCCTTCACCTCTCATTTCCCACTGATGTAGAAGTGGTGGGACTCTGCAGGGTCAACTCTTCCTTCTTGACAAGAATCCAAATGGATTCCTCCATGAACACTTCAATTATCTCCAGCACATTGAAAGCTATGGCTGATTGCAAAACCACATGGGCATTGCTGTTGAAGTTTTGGAATATGTCATAGATCTGGTCTCTGGATCCATGGCTTCACCTATCATTAGGCTCAACCAACTCAAACATCTTTTTTTTTTTTTTTTTTTTTTTTTAAATTTTTTTCCTTTTTTTTTTTTTTAAATTTTTTTTTTTTTTTTTTTTTTTTTTAAGAATTATATACTTCTTTTTTTTTTTTAAATTATTTGTTTATTTATTTATTTTTCTGTGTGTGTGTGTGTGGCCAGCTCAGCCCACCAGGGGGCGGGGCTGGCTGGCATGTGGTGCTGGGGGATTGAACCGCGGTCCCTGTGCTTTGCTGAGCTTGTTCTAAGTAGGTGCTTTAGACCACTGAGCCATCTCACCAGGCCCTCAAACATCTTGATATATGTGGGGGACTGGTATCTCCAATTAAGTCTATCAACATACAGGCAAGGGGACTTACCATGATATGAGAGCTTCTGTCTGCAGCCTCTGCACTGCAAGGCACAGTGTAGATGTGGCAGGTGGCAACAGGTGAGCTCATAGGTGTCTTATCTCAAATACTGCTCCCAAAGCCTCATGCGGGAAACTTTATTTCACAGAGGAGGAAAGTGAGGCTCAAAGGCCAAATTCAAATATAGATGTTGTGCCCAGTGTTTGGACTCCAGACCACTGATGGTTAATTACTGTGTTTTGAGTTATTGCTATTCAGTGGCTGCTTCTCCATTCCAGCCCTTAGGGAGAGCTCCTTGATGCAGAAGCTACATTTCACCACTGCTAAAGCTCTAGAATTATGTAGGTGAGGCACAGAGAAAGCATCATCAAGTGTTGGTAGAAGACTTGTTGCAGGACACTGTGATCCCAGAGGATGGGGTTGTCTCTCTTGGGTTGTGGGTAATGGCTGGAGATGTTTGTGGCAGGAAATCCTATAGCTCCTGCTGACCTCAGGGTTTGCTCTGAGCCCCAGGTCAGTCAGGCAGAACCTCTTCCTTACTGTGTGATGATTCTGTTAGTTCCTAAATACAGATGTTTCTGAGTCTAGAGCTGTACTCTCTGCTGAACTACAGCAATGTGCAGGAGGACTGACCTGCCTAAGTGCCAGGCAGGGTAGGAGAGGCCTAACAAGGAAAATCATAAAGGTGTGTCAGAGACAGGGTAGGTAAAGGTTGTTGCCGACAGAGGTATAGCCAGAGGCTAGCACAAGAGGAAGGGATGAGAGTTACAGTAGCAGACAGTTTGTAATCCTTGAAGCCAGAGGATAGATCTTTAGTCTAGTACAATTTTCTACTGTTGTGAAATGTCAGAAACCAAATTATGGCTTTACACAACTTGAATTATTGCCTTTTCCAAGACTTCCAGTAGTAAAAAGTGGGGTGCTATACAAACAGCCCCTTTTGAGTCCAGTGAGTGTGCTATGGTTTAAATGTGGCTTGTCTCTTCCAAATACATGTTGAAATTTGGTCCTCAAGATAACAGTGTTGAGAGGTGGGGCCTTTCACAGGTGACTACATTGTTGAGGAGTTGATGCCTTTGTCATGGGTATGTGTTCTTGGAGACAGAACTGGGTCTCACAAGTATGTTGTGATAAAGCAAGGCCACCTTCCTGTTTTATCTGTTCCTCTACAGGCTGCACCAGTTGGCCTCTCAATCATGAGGCCCTCACCAGAAGCCAAGCACCAGATGCTGGTGCCATCTCCCAGCCTCCACAACCCTGCCAAAATAAACCTTCCTTTATAAAGCAGGTATTCTGTTATAGCAAAAAAAAAAAAAAAAAAAAAAAAAAAGATTAAGATAGTATGTTATGCAATTTACCAACAAATGATTGCAATCTTCATTGCCCAAATAGGTCAATTATTGTCTCTGAAATAGGATAGGAGCTGACAGCATTTGGGTTCTTCATTTAATATCCTTTTGAGAAAAGGGCCAGGGAGCCTTCTTATCCTGTGACATGTAACCTTTATTTGAATGGAACTATGCATGGCATTTATGAACATAGAATTGGAAGCCACACCGTTTGGGTGCAAATACCCATGACTACTTTCTAGTTGTGTGACCTTGCCATCACTTAACCTCTACAAGTTGCAGTGCCCTGATTTCTCTCTCATCATGCAAACCCCTTTAACAGTAGTTGGCACATGGTAGACCACATAAGCTATTATTTTTATTCTTGTCCAGATACATCAAGGTAGTTCTGAATGTAACAGAAGCTGGAGAGATAGCGTAGCAGTTTACACATTAGCCTCTACAGCAAGAGGTTGTAGGTCTGAGTCTCAGGTCTGCCTTTATTGGGGCCGGGGAGATGGCTCAGTGGAATAAGCACTCCCCTGTCAAGCGCAAAGGCCTGAGTTCAATCCCTGGTTCTGCAACAAAAAAAAGCAATTCAGTTTTCTCAATAAAATTATGGAAAAAAAATAAAATAAAAATTTTAAACTAAAAAAAGGTATAAAATTTAAAAAAAAGAGGTTTCATTTCAAATTGCTAGATTTCTTGCTGTGCTAAAGTAAACTAGGGGAAGGGATCAGTTACCACGTCAGAGCTGAGTAAAAACGTTCCTTGTGGGTAAGATAGGCCAGTGGTAAGCTCAGGGACTCACAGGAAGAAGTAAAATTGGAGTGAAACAGTTCCTTACCCAAAAATCATCCGCCATTCAGCCTTTGTACTGCCCATGGCAGTGCTATGTGCTGTAGGCAGTACATCCTCCGTTTCCACAACTCTTACCTTTCTCAGGGTCCTGATGAGAAAGCCCTTCGTGACTTATTAGCATCACCAAATTACAGCAATGACGTTCAAATGTTGCTCAATTGAATGGAAGGAATTATTTGGAAAATGAATGGGGTTGAGGTGGCATGGTCTGTCTCCATCTTCATAGCAACAGCTGTAAATCTGTATCATTCTCAAGTGGGGGAGGAATCTGGGTTTCAATGACTAACATACAACTGTACATTTTAAAGATGTTTTATTAAAAATAGGAAAACCAAACAAAAAGCCCAACCCAAGAACTCTTGGTTCTAGGAGTCTGGGAGCAGCTTAGTCTGTGGATAGGGTAGAACCTGGAAGACAGACAGTATGGGATTCTACAACCCTGGAAAGAGTGAGAGCTCCACAACTCTGTCAGGAAGCACCGCCTTTTCCCAGGGTTCTCCCAGGGTACCTTTCTCTGGCTCTTATATTTATCTACTTGAAAAGACTGTGGGGTGGGCTGGAGGGCTCAGCCCCCAGAAAACAGCAGGGTGGTCAGTCTTGGAAGGCCCTTTGTTAAAGTCACCAACCATCTGGGAATGAGAGGGTGGCCCAGGCCTCAGGCATATCAGCATCACCCCTGAAGGTGGCACTCGGCCCAGTCTGGAGAGGAGGGCTCAGATGGAGAGATACATCCCCAGTTTCGGCGTAGGGCTCAAGGCCCTGGGAAAGAAAGGGACCAGATGGGGCAAGGACCTAGAAGGAGCCTCCTCCTGGGAGGTCAAGACAGGTGCCGGGATTCGGCAGGCAGGTGGTGCTCAGGGTCCCTGGGGGCCTCGGGGCAGTGACCTGATGGGTCTTGGGGGTGGGTTGTCCAGGACAGGTTCAGGCCGGGCCCGTGCACTGACACGACGCTTCTGCTTGCGCAGCAGGTAGTTTGAATACTGCACCTCAGGCATGGCCAGCTTGATGCAGGCCTCAGTGGCAGGGCCAGCGCCACCAGCGCCGCCTGGCAGGTCATAGCCCATGATGTCCACCTTGCGGCTGGGTTGCCATGGCTGAAGCTGTTTGGTGCGTATCTGCGCGGCGGGCCTCAGCACCGGCTTGTCGCCGAAGCAGCGGCGCAACAGGCGCTGGCGAGCATCCCGCAGCTCCTGCGCCTCGCGCTCCACGCACGCGCGGCCGGCGCGCGCCACGCGGCGCCAGAAGGTGGCGTTAAAGTGATCGTAGAGGCCGGCGTCGAGCGCGTTCCAGGTGCGGGCCGCCCGCGCCAACGCCGCGGGGATGGCAGCCAAGCGCGAGCTAGCAGCACGCGCGTTGAGTTTGGCGTACAGTACATCGTCCAGGTCCCAGGCCAGCAGGCGCCGTAGCAGTACTAGCGATTCGTCGAAGTACTCGGCAATCATGACCAGTGAGAAGACCTCCTCCACCTGGCGGATGAGGCCCGCCAGGTAGGCAGCGTCATCGCGTGGGCTGCGCTCGTTGTCGCCACCGAGGTCATAGGCCAGGGTATTGTGTGCAAACATGGCGAAATGCTCACCCGCACGGTAGTAGGCCTCAGGGGCGTGTAGAAAGGCTTCCAGTGACGCATTAGGCACGCGCCGGAAGGCTGGGCAGTACTGGTTGTAATAGCTAAAGAGTGACTCAAACATGGCTGCTGGCTCGCGCAGGATGGTGACGTAAATGGTGCCTGGTGGCATGAGGCGCTCGAGCTCTGAACGGTCGAAGCGCAGGTGGCTGGCTAAGACTTGTGGCGGCCGCGTGGCCGGATGCACGAAGTGTGCTGAGAAGTTGCGTGGGTAGCAGAACTGGTGCTCACAGCTTGGGTGTGGCAGGGCCACTGTCAGGTTGTGGCGCTCTGCAAAGCGGAACAGGATATTCTGCACCGTTGTGCCTGCTGTCTTGTGCGTCTTAAGGAAGGCCACTGTCATGTGCTTGGGGCGCGGTGGTGACTCCCGCAGAGGAGGGCAGCTCAGAGGGAACAGTTTGGGGTACCTGCAGGATGCAGAGGTGTGCCAGAGGAGCATATGAGAGGGTGTGGCTTGACCCTTTTCCCTCCCCCAGGATGGCAGATGTGTTCTAGATCAGCCTAGCCATGGAACAGTAGAGGAATGAGCCCTTTAATCACCACTAGCCTCCTGATATCTAAATTCTTATGTATTCCCTTCCTCTTGGGTATGGCTGGACTTAATGATATACCTGTTAAATAGAACAGAACAGAAATGATGGATGTAATCTCTGAGATTATATCAGAAAAAGGCTTCTGTCTTTTATTTTTCTACTCTTCCCAGGGTAATTCATGTTGGGAGAAGCATATGGTTGGCACTTCTATAAGAGTTACCACATGGGAACAGCCCCAACTAGGGCAGGATCTATTAACCTGATGAAAGAACTGAGACTACTAGACCATAAGCAAGCTTGGAAGAGAAACCTAATCAAGTCTTAGACTGCAGTGTGGCAAACACCTTGTTTCAAGCCTATGCAAGACCTTGAACCAGAGCTAGTTAGCAAACTACTGGATTCCTGACCCACAGAAACTGAAAGAAAATAAATACTTGCTTTCAGCTGCTAACGTTTTAATTTACGCAGAAATAGAGAAGGACCAAGGTCCTTGGAGGTCCTTGACAATTCCCACTCTACAAATGTGGAAACTAAAGATCAGAAATAATAGTGGTCAATAAAATTATGGAAAAAATAAATAAAAACCTTCATCTTCCATCTTAAAAAAAAAAAAAAAGAAATAATAGTGGTGATTTACTGTTATATTCTAGATACTCAGGAGGCTGAAGTAGGAGGATTTGCAGGTTTGAGGCCAGCTTAGGCAACTTAATGAGACCTCACAAAATAAAGAGGACTGGGGCTTGGTGTGACGGCACATGCCTGTAGGCCCAGCACTCAGGAGGATGTGGCAGAAGGATTGCTGCAACTTCGAGGCCACTCTGTACTACATAGTTAAGACCCTGTCTCGAAAACAAGCAAACAAAAAAAGGACTGGGGCTGTAACTTGAGTGGTGTACCCTAGATTTGTCCCCAACAACCGCCTTCACACACTAAGACCAGTGGAGAACAAAGAAAAATAATCAAATCCTCATGCTTTTTCTGAGTTTTTCACATTAACTAGTTCCTTACTTTTTAGGTGGCTATACTAAGCTTTATGGCAAAACACCATTTGTGAAATTTCTTTTAAGGTACAGCCTTATTCATTTATTCAACAAAGACTTTTTTTGAGTTCTACCATGTGTCAGGCACTGTTCAAAACTCAAGAAATACTATAGTATACAAACAGATAATCTACCTCCTCCTGAAACAAGTATTTGGGATTACTGGTGACTTGTAAGGATTTTGCAGGCTTTGACTTTTCTGTTTTTTCCTCTTTCATCCTAAGCATCATATAAACACTGAGCAGCTTTGAGAACACAATTGAGATTTTCTGTGTGTGTGTGTGTGTGTGGTACCAGGGATTGAACTCAGGACCTTGTGCTTGCCAGGCAAGCACTTATTCCACTGAGCTATCACCCTAGCCACAATTGAGATTTTCTCTCTCTCTCTCTTTTTTTTCTTTTTGTATTTTAGGTTTTTTTTTTTTTTCTTTTCTTTTTCTTTTTTTCAGAACCAGGGCCCTTGCGCTTGCCAGGGAAGCACTTATTCTACTGAGCCATCTTCCCGGCCCTTTTTTGTATTTTAGGGAAGGATGTACAAGGGTGTTCAGGGTCTCACTACTAGATTGGACTTGTAGTGATCTGCCTGTTTACAGCCTCCCAAGAGCTATGATTACAGGTTTTGCCATCTCAGCATGTGCCGGGGTGGGGCCAGCATGGCAGGCCTAGGGATTGAACCCCCAGCCCCTGAACCTGCTGGCAGGCGCTTTAATCCACTGAACTATTTGGCTGGCCCTGAGATTTTTCTCTTTGTGGGTGGTATAGGCTGAGAATGTCTACATAAACACTTATAAAACCAGCAAATCATTTGTCAAAGGACATTGGGCTCATTCACATCATTCCCCAGCAGTTGGAGTGGTGGTAGTACAGGCCTGTAATCCTAATACTCAAGAGGCAGGAAAATTGTCATGATTACAAACCCAGCCTGGGCTACATGGTGAGTTCAAACTACACAGTAAGGGCCAGCCAAATAGTTCAGCTGATTAAAGTGCATGCAAACAGGTACGGGGGGGCCGGGGAAATGGCTCAGTAGAATAAGCGCTTGACTGGCAATCGCAAGGATCTGAGTTCAATCCCCGGTTCCGCAAAAAAAAACCAACAACAACAAACAAACAGGTATGGGGGTGGGGGTTGAGGGGGGGCTGGAGAGATGGCTCAGTGGAATAAGTGCTTCCCTGGCAAGTGCAAGGGCCTGAGTTCAGTCCCCGGTTCCGCCAAGAAAAAAAGAAAAAAACAAAAAACAGGCACAGGGGCCAGAGGTTCAATCCCTGGGCCTGCTGTGCCAGCTCCCCCTCTGGGGTGCACTGAGACACCAATTGAGACTGGGTGTGGCAGCGCGTGCCTGTAATCCCAGAACTTGGGAGGCTATAAACAGGAGAATCATTATGAGATCCAATCTAGTAGTGAGACCCTGAACACCCTGTAGACCCTTCCTCCAAAATACAAAAATAAATAAATTTTTTTAAAGACTACACAGTAAGACACACCCGCCCCTGCAAAAACAAAGCAAAAAATAAAATAAAACCCAAACCAACAAATAATAACACCATTCTCCAGGGAAGATCATGTAGAAAATGGAGAATCTGATTCCCTAAGAAGTGCAGTGACTTGTTGGGTTCACAGAGTTAGGAGTAAACAGGTTCATGTGGTACCCTATATCAGGGTAACAAGTTGCACATATCATTCTTATTTTATAGATGAAGAAACCAAGGCTTGGAGAAGTAGACATTGTACAATACAAATGAAGTAATGAGAAGTTTGCAGTGCACTGGGGAGGCACTCAGCCACAATGCTGTGAAAAGGGTTCAAGCTAGATTTGAATCCCAGGTAACTCTTGGACTTAGAACAAGTCACTCAGTCTTTTCAGTGAAGATCAGTATCTGTATTGTTCAAAGATATGTATGGAAAGTACTTCCAGGATAGAGGGAAGGAACAACTCAGTAGAACTCTTCCTGCAGGTGGAAGAATGAGAAGGGGACCAGCCAGTTCTGTTGCTAACCCAAGGTGGCTTTGGGCAAACACATTTCCCCTCTTGGAGCCCTGCCCCTCCCCGTGGCCCTGACCACTTACCAGCTGAGCTGTGCCCCCTGGTGGATGAGGAGGCTTATAGTGCTGCACCCCAGCACCAACAGCAGGATTTTCCTGCGGCTCATCATCTTGGTGGCCTGCTGCAGGCGTTGGAAAATGGGTGGCATGGTGGAGCACCCACCCCGGTCCACCCAGGGCCTTGCTATCCAGGACTCCCTTCACCAGAACTCATGGGGGCTCCTGGGGCTCTGGTAGCAGGGCCAGGGTTCCTGAGAAGCCTGGCAGGAGAAGCAGGCAGACGAGTTTGCGGAAGGCAGAGATGGGCTCCAGGTCCTAGCAGGTCTGCTGCAAAGGAGAACTCCAGTGAGTGGGGTGAGCAGAGAGGCCAGAGCAGATCAGATTCATACCTCCTGTTACCAAGGCCCTATCTTTTAACTGTTCCAGATAGTCTAGTCTTGGGTGGAATTACAGGGCCTGGGGTGTGGCCAGCCCTTCAGACTGCAGCCACTCTGTCCCTTGAGCCCTATCTCTGCCTTTCTGCCTGTCCTCAACTAGTCTTTGTCTTATGGCCATTTGTATCTGTTTCCATAGCAGGCTGGCCCTGGCACCTGCATATGGCTTAGAGTACAGAAGTCTCAGCTCAAAAGTTTCTGCTCCTTTCAGATTTCTTGCCAAGTTATTTCAGCCAAGGAGTGGCTCTGATTCCCCAAAGACTGAGTGCCTCAGAAACATGGGCCATACTTTCACTTCCTTGAGTCTCAGATCAGTTCTGTAGGCTTACTGCATATTCCATGCTATTATATAATTAACTCATTTAATCCTCTCTACCATGCTAATAGAGGTAGTATTCTCACTTTATAGATGAGAAAAATGAGGCTCTGAGAGGTGATGTCACTTGTCTGGGCACACAACTGGTTACAGTAGTACTACACCCTATAGCTACCTTTTCTGGCTTCAAAGTTCATGCCCTTGGATATATGCTGTTTTTATAGAAGACTGATTTCTCCATCCCTGTCTGGATCATAGCAGTTCTGCATAGATCTCAGTGCTGAGCACTCCTGACTGGCCTCCTGCCTAGAGGGCCTAGGACCCATAAATCTAGGAGGTAAAGGAGCCTTCATCTCAGGTGAGTCACAAATGAGGTAGGAGAAGGGTCTGGTTTCTAGACTGTCTTTTTTTTTTCTACATGGATGCCTTGGCTCAAAGACAGCCTATGGGCTAGGTATGGTGGTGCACACATGTAATCCCAGTACTCAGAAAGCTGAGATAGGAGGATTGCTGCAAGTTTGAGAACAATGTGGGCTACAAAGTACATTCAAGGCCAGCCTTAACTGCACTGTGAAACCCTGCCTCAAAAAAGACAAAAAACAAAACATAAAACCCCACAAATCCTTGACAGCTTGGGTAGAAAGTCATCTTCATCAACCATGACTATCCCTAGGTTAGATTTGGACTCTGTCTTGCCCCAGGGTCATGTGTCCAGCTTTAGGTTCAGCTTTAGCCCTTACACATACACCTCCTTTCCAAAGGGGAGAGGGCCTGGAACCTTATAGACGTGTGTGTGGAACTAGGACATCTGGGTCTCAGGAGAGGTGAGGTAATGTGAAAACTCTCTGACCATCACTCACTCTTGGCTTCCAATCCCTCTTTACCCCCCTCTCCCTGTTAATCCTGGATTACATTTAAACCTGTTTAGGTAAAAAGATGCCCTACTTGTGCTTCCCCCTCTCTCCAGGCCCTATCACCTGGTTTCTTCTGCCAGCCTTCAGACAGACTAATCTTCCTGGAGCCAAGGGGCTGAAGAGCCAGCCACAGAGAACAAGCAAGGGCACAGCAGAGTCAGCCTTGTGGCCCTGTCTTTTCAGGGATTGATGGGGCACAGAAAGGTTGGTTTATCCTGGATTGAGTGGCCCGCAAGAGGAAGTTAGAGCTCTTGGCTCTCCCACGATTAACTTCTCTTTGTCATGTATCCTGTCTAGAGGATTTGGGGACCAAGTGGGAGTTGTTCAGGGGGCAAACTGAGGAGCAAATTTATTGTCACCTTTGTTAAATTTGTTGAAGCCACCCCATTTCTCAGAAAAGTTGGGGCCAGCTGAGGAGGTCACTACAACTGCATCAGGCCTTTCCTTGTCCATAGAGACAGGGTGATGGGGCATATGATGTTGCCTCCAACCCTATTTGATACCTGCCAGGGGATGAGTATCAGTGTAGGAATTCTCTGCAAACTCAGGGTCTGTTTGGCCTCTTCCTATGAAGACTGCTCATTACCTCCAGATATAGCTTGGCCCATTATTGATCAGCCTCCACAGTTACAGGATTCTTCTTGGGATAGTGGGGTCACCCTGGTGGCTATATCCTCTCCATTCTCTTCTGTGCTGTGTAGCTCCTGCTGTCTTCCCAGAGTGCACAGCACATTTTTCTCCATGACAGACCTCCAGGTATGTGAAAGCAGGAGACCTGGCTCCTCTGGTTGGGCACTCCGCCAGACAAAACATTCCGGGTACAGAAAGAGGGTTTTGCTGGGTCACTGGATGATGCCTGCCTACCTCAGCCAGGTCATTGCAAGGTGCCCCTTTTGAGATGATCTTAGGGCAGGAGAGACAGGAGGGTCCATCTGGGCTGTGTTTCCCTGTGGTCTTGAGGCTGATACCAGTGGGTGGCAATGATATTTGGCCAGGCTTTAAAGCAGTGGTCCGGGTTTCTGCCTTCAAGAGACATCAGACTACTCCCAGTGTCTTCCCCACAGAGAGAGGTTCCCTCTGGTATCCCAGGCAGGTCAGGGTGCCAGCTTCACCCAAATATCAGAGCTAATTTTAGTCAGAACAATCTACTTAAGGCTGCTGCCCAGTTTTGTAAATTGCTTTCTTTTCTCCAGGGAACCAAAGAAGAAATGATATAAATGGCAAGAGCTTTGTAAACTGGCCTGGATGTCCTCCACCCCAACCCAGTGAGCCCCTTCTCCTCTGTTCCCTCTGAACTCCATGGCTGAAACCAGTGCACTAAAAGGAGGGGGCACCCTCGCATGAACCACTGGGGCTGACCTGAAAACTCGATCCTGACCTGGAGGATGGTACAGACCATGGAGGAAAGAGAGTGACCCCTGGGGCCCCAGGGGAAAAAAAAGCAGCAAGGGTTTGTGTGTGGGGGAGCACATTAATGACCTAGGAGATCGAGTATCTTTCCACCTTCCTCTTTTCCTCCCTACCCCCAGTCCGCACCAGGTCCCAATGCCTCCTTTCCCTGTCACCCACCCCCACTCTGCCGCTGCCTCTGAATTCCCTTTCTCCATCACTAACCCCCTTCTTTATTCCCCATTCCCTCAGTTTCACTCCAGCCTCTTCCAGGGATCCCAGCACCCGCACCGGTGTCTGATCACCACAGGAGATAGGCCAGAATCACCCTCCTACTGGTCCTGTCCTGCTCCTTGGAGGTAGCAGAGAGCCCCTTCCTCATGGTCTCCAGGAACTAGGCCCCCACAGCATTCTCCCTTCCCACCTCCTCCTTGTTCTCATCCCTGAGCAGTCCACCCCGTGTCCAGCCCCAGAGTGGCTACTGCAGTACTCACACCGCACGCGTGGGCTCGGCCTCCAACCCGGTTGAGGGGTAGCTTCCCGCTCCCTTTAGCCTCTAGTTCCGAAATCCCCAGGGGTCCGAGGGCACTGGGGCCTTGAGCACAGAGCGCTGGGTCGATTGCCTGGCTGCGCTTGGATGGGATCAGGTGGCCTCGGCGTCCGCTCACTCGGCTGCTCTCGGCTCTGCCCGCTGCCCGCCCCCCATCTCACACTGGAGGCGGGGCGGGGGCGGGGGGGGGGGTCCCGGGGGGTCAGCGGAAGGGGAGAGGAGTATGCCTTCGTACCGGAGGTGGGTCCCGTGGGGAATGGGTTGTCTGTGAACACGGGGTTGAATCTTT
>NW_004524594.1:22349587-22363329 GCF_000260255.1 Octodon degus | reverse complement strand
CGCCCCCCATCTCACACTGGAGGCGGGGCGGGGGGGGGGGGGGGGCGGCGGCACAGGGGAGGGGGAGAGGAGAAGGAGTGCGAAGGGGAGGCTGATTCCCTGGCTAATGGGTTGTCTGTGAACACGGGGTTGAATCTTTAGATGTGAGAATTTTCATCCTGCAACTTTGCAGAGCATGAGTACCAATGTGGCCAGCTCCCGTCTTTCACTCACCATAAGAAAGGGAAATCTGGAAATGTGTCTAGTCTGACATTACTGGGCATTCTTGGGCTCTACTGGTCATCCTGGGTTGGTGGAGCCTTTTTCCAGGATGGGTTAGAGATATACCTACACACTGACCTCTTTCCTCCCCCTTTCTTCCCCTTTCAAGCAGAGAAAGCTCTAGTTGTGTGTGGTCCTGTGTGCCCTTGCCACCCCTTCCCTTCCAACCTGTCCTCTTGCTGCTCACCTACTCTATTCACTCCTGACTTAGCGCTTTCTTCTCAATGGAAACTCTGCCCAAATATATATTGTATTTAGTACAGGGTCTCACTATGCAGCTCAGACTCATAGTGATCTTCCTGTTTTCAGCCTCCCAAGTGCTGGGATTACAGGTGCACCACCACCATGCCCAGTCTTAATTGTCATCTCAGTGCACCCCAGGGATGGGGCTGGGATTGAAACCTGGTCCTTGTGCCTGCCTAAGCAGGTGCTTTAATCTGCTGAGATATCTGGCTGGCCCTTGCCCAGGTATCTTTTTATTTATTTATTTATTCATTCAAAGTTTTATTGATAAACAGATAGCAATGAGACAGTTTCAAATCCAATCGGAAGTACAGTTTCAACAAATAATACACTGCCCAGGTATCTTGAACCAGGAACCTGAGAATTTCTGTTCAATTCTGGTCTCTTCTTAGGTACTAGAGTTGAGAGGTAACTCCTGAATTTTGTTGCTTCCAGGTCTGCACATGAAGGTTCTGTATAAACTGACTTCTTAGCCCTTAGCTCTTAACCTTGAAACCTGGGCAGCAGCACCTCTCAAATGCCAGATACCAGAACCCCCATCTTTGGTCATGTGGTTGGCAGGGATCCTGACTTTCCCTTTGCTCTGGGTCAGGTAAGGCAAGGATCCTGCTGGGATAGGAAGGGATTGAATATTCCCTTTTAGACCCATGCAAACAATAAGTAGGTATCATGTAAGGATCCTTGTAAAGGAAGAGACAGAAGTGGGAAAACTTCTTGTTGCTCCAGTTTTGCCCCTTGGGCATGTCAGCTTCTCTTTGGCCTTCACTCTGCCCCTCTGCATGCAATGCTGCTGCTGGTGGTATATATATATATATATATATATATATATATATGTGTGTGTGTGTGTGTGTGTGTGTCTTGTCTGCATCCCATGGTGAAAAATGAGGCCCCAATTGGAGTGTGTTCCTTTCTGGCCCTAGCTACATTAACTTTTCACCTGTGAGCTCTTAGTTATTATAGACACCCCCACTTCTACCCCAGCACAACTTGACTGTTGGTGCCGCCAGCCTCAGATAACCTGCCCTGGACTCTCCAGTTACCAGGAGCAGAAAGAGCTTGCCTTGTGGGTAGAAATGGTTCTGTCTGAGTGGGCTGAACAGCACTGTTCTTTCTCCTGTGCTGTCATTTCTGGTTTTGGCTTCCTCTCTAGGAGTGGGAAGAGGATCCTGGGGGTAGTGATGGTGATGGCAGGGGAAACGTTCAAGGTGTGGGTAAAATCAAAGGGAACCCAGGGATAGGAAGGCAGTTAACCTGTACTGGCCCAGTCCCTTTCCTTTGTCTTTCTCTCTTCCCTGACCTATTCTTGTTTCCCTGCTCTCAGCTATGTCTCCATTGGGGGTAGCTGGTGAAAGGAAGCTGGCTAGAGAAAAAGATATGAAGGGTACATGGAAAGAAAAATGAGAAAATATCACTTGTTTCCCCCTTTAATTGCCATATACACAGAAACTCAAACAGGCTGTTCTTGAGATGGCAGAGCTAGCGGCAGAAGTAGAGAGAGAAAAACCAGATTGATGGGGCAGGACAGGTGGAAGTGGAAACTGGACAGGAAACCTGTGAATCTTCACCTTTGGCTGCAAGGCAGGTCCTGAATTTCTTTTCTTTTCTTTCTTTCTTTTTTTTTTTTGTGTGTGCACAGGGGATCTCAGGACCTTGCCTTTGCCAGGTAAGTGCTGTTCTCGTTTTGAGACAGAGTCTCACTATGTAGTTGAGACTGACCTTAAACTCACTATGTAGCCTCGAACTTTTATGGTCCTCCTGCCTCAGTCATCGAGTGCTGGGATTACAGGCCTGCTCTACACCCAGAGTTTATTTCCAAGACTAAAAAAAGATATAAAATCTATTCCCTCTTCTATCGTTTATCAATTGCTTCTTGAACATAAGGTACTTGCGAGACTAAATCCCTGCTCACTGTTTTTTGGGGGTGGGGAGCTGGACGTGGTGGGATTTGGGGGAATGGGATAGGGAGAAAAGGCAAGATTTAAAGACGCATGGTGGGAAAGCGAGCTCCAAGAAAGTAAAAGAAAGCAGGAGAAGGCTTGATGAAGTAGACATCTGAGCCAGTCTGGAAGGTGAAAAAGGGGGCTTTTAGTGCGCCCTTCCCCGAGGTGGCAGCTGGAGCTCAGCCCGGGCGGCCCCATTCCTCTCACGGCTCCGATCTCCTTTCAGCCCATTCATCTACGCCTGGGTCAGGGGCGGGCGAGCAGACAATCAGACACTGTTTTATCGCAGGCGTAGGCTCCAACCTCTCGCTTGGTCGCGGGGAAACGTGTTTCTCGGGACTCCCTGGGGATTTTTGCGTCTGGGCCTCCGACGCCTGAAAAGAGAGTCGGGCCGGAAGGCTGTGGGCGGCCGAGCAGGTGAGACACAAATAATATCCCCTCGGGGCAGGTCCAGCTCTCCCAGCGACCCAGCCGCCTGCGTTCCGGGCGCTGTGGCCAAGCCTGTTCTTCCAGACGCTGGACCTGTGTGAGTCCGCCACTCGCGTACTACAACTCCCAGCAGGCTTTATAGCTAGGCCGCCGCCGCCGCGTCCGTGGGGAACCACACTACCCGGTGCGCGACGGTGCCGGAAGTTCCGGGAAATAGACACCCGGGCCTGGCACGAGCTTCCGGGTTGGTCGCGCGCCTTCCTTCGGCTAAGATGGCGGCCGACCATCCCGAGCCACCCAAAGGAGAATTGCAGCTTCCTCCGCCACCTCCTCCAGGCCATTATGGCGCCTGGGCTGCCCAGGAACTTCAGGCCAAGTTGGCAGAGATTGGAGCACCAATCCAAGGTGAGAAGCATGGGAGGTCAGGGGAGAACTGCTAGGTCCTGGCTGAGTAGCCGAGCCTGGTTACCCGGGAGACCTGAGAGGAGAGGGGTGGAGGCGAGCCGCCCAGGTTTGGCCTGGCCTTGCTGGCCTGCCTCACTGACCGTCTGCTTTACCCCGTAGGGAGTCGCGAGGAGCTGGTGGAGCGCCTGCAGACTTATAGCCGCCAGGTAAGGGTTGGCGGCGGTACTTGTATATAGGCCGAACTTCTGCTGGAGGCCTTCAAAACCCCCCACTACTGCGTCTTCATTCTTTACTTGTGCTCAGCAAATGGGACGCTTGGTCTTTTCGACAGTTCTTGGCTTTGCCTGCTTTGTTGAAGTCTGCTTCTGTCCATATACTGCGTCTGTCGAGTACTCAGCCCAAACCTAGGCTGATAAGTGCTTGGTAAAATAACGTTGAATGAATGGGAGAGAACTTTGTTTAGTGGAACAACTCCCTTTGGACTGACCTAGACCATTGCTTTCTTTTTCTGCAGACTGGCATTGTGCTAAGTCGGCCAGTTTTGAGAGGGGAAGATGGAGACAAAGCTGCTCCCCCTCCCATGTCTGCACAGGTAAGGAAGTTGTTTCATTTTATAGACTTCCTCATGCACCAGGTAGACCCTTTCACATGCATTGTACTGAGGATGCAGTTAACAGATTGAGTAAGCAAGTCCTGCGATGACAGAATTGGAAACACTTTTTGTGCTTACACTTTTCTCCTTTGAGGCCTGCATCTCTAAATTCTACCAATCATTCAAGATTAAACTTGGGTAGCTGGAATCCTAACTTAATTCTCCTCCAGTTGAAAATAGTTACATGCTTTGATTCCTTGGAATTAGCTTCCATGTTAGTGAGGCGTTGAGGGCTGACTTACTTGATTGTGTACTCCTTGCACTTACTAAGTCATTGGGGTTTGCAGTGACCTGGCACAGTGGTTTCTATTTATTTAACTTTCATGTCCTTTCTGATCCAGGATTTGATACTTTTTCTACAAAGATATGCCTCTAACCTGGGTTTTACTGATTCTGAGTATGGAGTGAGGAGTCCCAAGATGGTTTTTAGAGGTGTCCCTGAGCCTTCTGAAATTCAATGAAAAATTTGTGTTTATGATGCTTTTCTGAGAGTTCCTTACTTTGGATGGTGCCTCAAAGTTAGCATTTTTATTTTTTTTTAAATTTATGTGTGTGTGTGTGTGTGTGTGGTCAGCTCAGCCCACCAGGGGGCGGGGCTGGCTGGTGTGTGGTGCTGGGGGATTGAACCGTGGTCCCTGTGCTTTGCTAAGCTTGTTCTAAGTAGGTGCTTTAGACCACTGAGCCTTCTCACCAGCCCCTAGCATTTGCTAGATATTGCTGTTGAGTATACTCTTATGGAATATGTATAATATGACCTTGAATCTCAGCACCAGATTCATGGTAGAGCACTGCAAATGTTTGAATAGGTAAATGTTTCTTAATTTATGGTTGTATTATTTTCTCTACAGCTTTCTGGGATTCCTATGCCTCCACCTCCCATGGGGCTTCCTCCTCTGCAGCCTCCTCCACCACCACCACCTCCTCCACCAGGCCTTGGCCTTGGTTTTCCTATGGCTCACCCACCGAATTTGGGGCCACCACCTCTTCGTGTGGGTGAGCCTGTGGCACTGTCTGAAGAGGAGCGCTTGAAGCTGGTGCAGCAGCAAGCAGCATTGCTAATGCAGCAAGAAGAACGTGCAAAGCAGGTAGGCAGATAGATACCTGCACCTAGGCCTCATTAGGTCCCTGAAGGGGGAGTGGAGCCTCAGAAAGCTGGATGATCCTGGGGCCACATTTGGGAAGATCTAGACCAAAGACTAGAGGATAGGTCTTAGGCTGAAATAGGACCCCAGGTAGCAAGAGTTGTGGCAGATTGGCCTGGAGGATATCGGTGCTGGTATGAGCTTGTTTTCTCTTTTAAGCAGGGAGATCATTCATTGAAGGAACATGAGCTCTTGGAGCAGCAGAAGCGGGTAATACCCCTCCCCCTGACCTTTGACCTCATGGTCCAGTCCAAAGACTGTCTGTCACTTATAGCCTTAGTGTCCAAAATAAGATGCATCACTCAAGTTTTCCTTGGAGGCTACATTATTCCCAACTAAGTTCTAGAATCTTCCAAAGGATTCCATTTTACTTATAGTCCAGGTGTTGGCAAACTATCTACCACCTGTGACATTTTGTATAGCCTGTAAATAAAAAATGATTTGTATATTTTCAAAGGCGTATTTATTTAAAAAAAAAACAAAACACATAATATGTAAAAAGGTTCATATAAGAGCACATGAAGCCTAAATATTTACTTCTGGCCCATTATAGAAAAACTGCCTTGGAGAGAACAGCAAGCTAATTTAGTCATTTAAAAATAATACTGCCCCAGAATGCTTAGTATTAGTTGTCATCCAGTGGGTTACTCAGAATTATTAGAGAATAAGGATTGAAAGTATCAGGTTTAGTTATATGTATGAAGTAATAGTTTTGCTTAGATTTTGGCAAATTTTAAGGCATAACTAAGAAAAGAATTAATAGTTTTAAATTACTTAATGGGTGGGCATGGTGGTACATGTCTATAATCACAGCCTTTGGAAGGCTGAGTTAGGAGGATTGCTGTGAGTTCCAGGGCAGCTTGGCCTACTTAGTGAGCTTAAAGGCAGCCTGAACTGCACAGCAAGACTGTCTCAAAACAAAAGAAAAAAAGATTTGGGGAAGAAAATTCTCACTAAAAAACTAGAAGACCAAGTTTAGCTAAATAGTCTTTTTCTAAAAACCAGAAATTTCCTGGGGTTTTCCTTGTTATCTTCAGGGATTTTCTGTTGTGTTGACAGAGCTCTAATTTTGATCGTAGCCTAGAAGTGTGGGGGTGGGAGAGATGTCAGAACCTAGGTGGCTCCTGATTGTTTTCAGGTCTATTACCCAGCTAAAAAGTTGGGTTTGCTAGGGGCTTCCTGCCAAACACATTTTCAAGCTGTGTCTCCACTCCTACTTCTCTCCTCCAGGCCGCTGTGTTACTGGAACAGGAACGGCAGCAGGAGATTGCCAAGATGGGCACCCCAGTCCCTCGGCCCCCACAAGACATAGGACAGATTGGTGTTCGCACCCCTCTTGGGCCTCGAGGTAGGACCTTGAAATGGAATGGAAGAATAAAGAAGGCAATTTAAATGTTTTAAAACCTTTTTTTCCCTCCTGGTGCTGGAGAACCCAGGGCCTTTTTCAGTGTAAGTGTGTACTCTACCACTAAGCTTTACCCCAGGCCCCTGAAGGACTTTACATGCAGTGATCCCTCCCTGTCTGCTGGTTCTACATACAAGCATTCAACTATAGATTGAAAATATGAAAAATTTTGCATTCAGTTGGCTTGGTAGTATGTGCCTATAATCCCAGCATTTGGGAAATAGAGGCAGGAGGCTTGCCATGAGTTCAAGGGCAGCCTGAACTACATAATGAGACCCTGTCTCAAAAAAAAGGCATCTGTATTTGACAGGCTTTGCTTTTACTCATGATTCCATAAACAATAAAATGACTTTACATAGCATTTATATCGTATTAGGTGTTGTAAGCAACCTAGAAGTGAATGATGTAAGGTGCATGGAAAAATATGGGTGAGTTTTAGGCAAATAGCCTATAAGAAAATGGAGCATTCTCAGATGTTGGTATTTGTGTAGGGTCCTGAAACAGATTCCCTACTGATACAAGGGACAGCTGGATATTTCATATTTAAAAAGTGCACATATAAGAAATGTACAGTGAGGGCCTGGTGAGATAGCTCAGAGGACTAAAGCACCTGCTTAGGCAAGTGCAGGATCCTCAGCACCACATGCTGTACCAGCCCCACCCCCAGTGAGGGCTGAGCTGGCTAGAGTCCCAGGTAGTAGTGGCATGCACTTGTAATCCCAGTGCTGGGGAGGCTGAAAACAAGTGGATCACTGTGAATCGAGCTGCATAGTGAGACCCTGTAACAACTAAATACATTTAAAAAAAGGTACAGTGAATTGTCTCAAACTGAATAGCTCATAATAGCAGCTTAAGGACCAAAACCAGACATTCTCAGCACCCCAGAAGCATACCTGCCCTAAGAGATAAACACAAGACTATCACTCTGATTTTTGTGTGTGTGTGTGTGTGTTTTAGGGAAGGGTCTACAGGGTATTCAGGGTCTCATTACTAGATCGGACTCATAGTGATGTGCCTGTTTACAGCCTCCCAAGAGCTGGGATTATAGGCGCACGCCACCACACCGAGGAGTCTCAATTGCCATCTCAGCGCACCGTGGGGGTGGGGCCAGCACGGCAGGCCTGGGGATCGAACCCGTGTCCCTTGTGCCTGCTTGCAGGCACTTTAATCCGCTGAGCTATTTGGCTGGCCCTTCACTCTTTATTTTTAGCAGAGACAGTGTGTTATTTTAAAGGAGTGTTCTGTCTCTTCAAACATTGGACTTCGTTTTTTTCCTCTTTTGCAGTAGCAGCTCCAGTAGGTCCAGTGGGGCCAACTCCCACTGTTTTGCCTATGGGGGCCCCTGTTCCCAGGCCTCGTGGTCCCCCACCCCCTCCTGGGGATGAGAACAGAGAGGTGAGACTGATGCTTTCTTTCTAGGATAGAAGAATGGTAGTTTGGAGGGGAACTATATCGGGATTTCATAGAAGGGTTCTGTGAAAAGACTGGGAGGATTTAGATTCTTGGGGGGTGGCATGCATACTTAGTTAGAATATGTGGTTTAGGCAGGTACCCTGTTGAGTCTAGTTGGTGTTGCTTACTGTCTGCTGTTGACAGTCTTACTAGGAGAAGAGGGGTGGAAGTCAAAGGAGAAAGGACTTTGTGTCAGCTCCTCTGACTAGTTGTGCCTTGCAGATGGATGATCCTTCTGTGGGCCCCAAGATCCCCCAGGCTTTAGAAAAGATCCTGCAGCTGAAGGAGAGCCGTCAAGAAGAGATGAACTCACAGCAGGGTGAGTGTTGGTGTGCCCTGAAGCTGCAGCCCCAGTAGCTGAAGAGGGAAGGGTGCATCCTTCTCTTCTTCCTTTACTTCCTTCCTTTTCCCCCATCTCTCGCCTCCCATCCCTCTTTCTAGGAGGGTCTAGAGAGTGGTTAGCTCTTGGCAGAGAATGTTACCATGAAGTACTCTGAGGACACTTGAATTCTACCTTTTTTCCTAACAGAGGAAGAGGAAATGGAAACAGACACTCGCTCTTCCCTGGGCCAGTCAGCATCAGAGACTGAGGAGGACACAGTGTCCATATCCAAAAAGGAGGTATGATAGAGCTGGCCTTAAAGGATTGTTGGTTGAGTACTAAAGTGACTAATTGGAGTGTTTAGTAGAGAGTAGCTTCTGTTGTGGCAATTTGTGTGCCACATATCTTACACATATTTTTTATTTAATAGCCCCAAATCCCTTCAAGTTCTGAGTACAGTACACACCTGCATTTTATAGTTGGTAAAACTGAAGTGCAGTAACTTAACCAAAGGTACATAGCTTGAGACAGAACTTTGTAGTCTATCTCTAAGGCAGCAGTGAGCCTTTAACTATTGTTGGGATATAGGGATAAGTATGGACCTTGTATGTGACCTAGTTGATTTCTTTTGTCTTGACAGAAAAACCGGAAGCGTCGTAACCGGAAGAAGAAAAAAAAGACCCAGCGGGTTCGGGTCACTTCTTTGGAGAGCTCTGGAGACCGAGAGAAAGACTTGGTTCGGTCTCGAGGTTCTGAGTCACCTGCTGCTGATGTTGAGATTGAATATGTGACTGAAGAACCTGAAATCTATGAGCCCAACTTTATTTTCTTTAAGAGGATTTTTGAGGCTTTCAAGGTAGAAGGCACAGCTTACTCTGAGAGGGGCCAGGCTGAGGGACAGGGGCTAGGAAGTTTTGTCTCAGGGAAAGGTTCAAGAACTGGGAAGCTGGGAGGGTTGGGATTCCCATGTGGTCTGCTTTCTTAGCTCACAGATGATGTGAAGAAGGAGAAAGAAAAGGAGCCAGAGAAACTTGACAAAGCAGAGAACTCTGCAGCCCCCAAGAAGAAGGGCTTTGAAGAGGAACACAAGGACAGTGATGATGACAGCAGTGATGATGAGCAGGTCAGAGTCATCTCTTTCTGGTAGGAAATAGTGGTGTTGGTATAGGTAGCTGAGATGACTGCTTTGAGGGACCATAGTGAATTCTGGCAGGGTTCTCATGGCTTAAGTTTTGGGGTGGCCAGGCACGTCAATGACCATGTAGGAGTTCTGCTCAAAATAGGTGACTGTTCTATCCTAGGAAAAGAAACCAGAAGCTCCCAAGCTGTCCAAGAAGAAGTTGCGGCGAATGAATCGCTTCACTGTTGCTGAACTCAAGCAGGTAAGACCCGAGAGCCCTGGAAGGGTCTTTAGCTCCCTGATCAGGTTTTCTAGAGGTTTTACAGGCTTTGAAGGGGGTGTGGGTGACTTAAAGAGGGGTCCTTTGAGGAAAAGAAGAAAGGCTTCAGACCTGAGTGGTGGGGCTTTGTAGAGACATGTTGTTTTCTGTTTTGTATTTTAGGGAAGAATCTATAGGGTGTTTAGAGTCTCACTACTAGATCGAACTTGTAGTGATCTGCCTGTTTACAGCCTCCTAAGAGCCTGGATTACAGGCACACGTCACCAGGCCTAGACTCAGTCACCGTCTCAGTGCACCCTGGCGGTGGGGCCTGCACTGGCACAGCAGGTCCCAGGGATCAAACCCCTGGCCCCTGTGCCTGCTTGCAGACGCTTTAATCTACTGAGCTATTGGACTGGCCCTTGTAGAGACATGTCGGACTATGTGTTTTTCAGTTGGTGGCTCGGCCTGATGTTGTGGAGATGCATGATGTGACAGCACAGGATCCTAAGCTCTTGGTTCACCTCAAGGCCACTCGGAACTCTGTGCCTGTGCCACGCCATTGGTGTTTTAAACGCAAATACCTGCAAGGCAAACGGGGCATTGAGAAGCCCCCCTTTGAGCTGCCAGATTTCATCAAACGCACAGGCATCCAGGAGATGCGTGAAGCCCTCCAGGAGAAGGTGAGGCTGACTGGGCATAGACCTGTTATTGGGCTCCCAAGTCTGCTTCAGGACTGGACTAGGGTTCCCCAAATCCACCTACTTGATACTAGTCTGGCTATCCTTTCTGCCTTCTAGAAGTCAGCAGTTTGTTGGCCACCTTGGGGGCAGCAGGAGGAGAAGGTCATGGAATTTAGGGAAGGCAGACCTCTAGTCTGGTTCCCAAGGTTCCTGCCCTATACCAAGTCTCCCTCCCTTCTCACTCCTAGCTCACCTCGTGACTCCCTTCCCTTGTTCATTTTGTGGTTGGAGACTGGTTGTAGTTTCATAAATTTAAAGTCCATCTATCCATCCATCCATCCACGCATGCATGCATACATGCATGAATCCATCCATCCGTTTATTTATTTATTTATTTATTTATATATTTGGTACTGGGTCTCACTACACAACTCGGACTCGTAGTGATCCTCCTGTCTTAGTCTCCCCAGTGCCGGGATTACAGGTGTGTACCACCATGCCCTGTTTTGGTGGCCTGCATGGCATGCCCAGGGTTCTGGGGCAAGCATAACATGCTGTACCAGGGCAAACCTGGGTCCTTGTGCTTGCCAGGCAGGTGCTTAGGCTGCTGAGTTATCTCCCCAGTCCAGTTTAAAGTACTTTGAATAAGACTCATGGCCTATGGTGCCAAAATTTAGGAGTTGCAAAAGTATACTTGAAAACTCTGCCTTCTAGTTGGCCTCTTTTACCCAGTGCTTTGTAGAGGCAACTAATGAGATCCAGCTTTCGTCAGGTCAGGCTATCCAGAACTTTGTACCTGTGCTATGCAGCTGGTGTTTTATTTTAATTCTTACTGTTATATTCACTGATGTGATAAGTGCACCACTGGGCACCCTTGAGAGGTTTTTTTTTTTTTTTTTTCCTTGAGAGTTTTAAAAAATAGTTATTGACATACAAAGCTGAGGCTAATTCATATGCTAAATTTATTGTCTTTAGCATGGGTTATATAACACTTCAGTTCTGAGGATTGAACTCAGAGCCTTGCACATGCTACATGCTCTACCACTAAACTATACCCCTAACCTTTTGGATTATGCAGTTTTTGTTTTTTTTTTTTCTTCATAATTTTATTGAGAAACAAATAGCAATGATCGATTATGCAGTTTTGAGAGATTTGAGCTACAGGAATTTTGGTGACTTTGAAGAATAAGATAAATGTTTCTTTTGATCTCCTTTGGGATTAGTGACCCAGAACCTATACTAAGAGTTGAAGTTGATACATTCCTTCTCTTCTCTTCAGTGCTAGGGATCAAGCCCTTGGCTTCACATATGCTAGGCAAACACTACCACTGAACTATACCTGCAGCCTAAGTTGGAGAATATCTGTTAACTTATGTCACCTAAATTCCCCACAGGAAGAACAGAAGACCATGAAGTCTAAAATGCGAGAGAAAGTGCGGCCCAAGATGGGAAAGATTGATATTGATTACCAGAAACTTCATGATGCCTTTTTCAAGTGGCAGACCAAGCCAAAGCTGACCATTCATGGAGACCTGTACTATGAGGTTTGGAAAGAGAGCTGGGGAAGGAAGGCTGAGTTGTGGGACCATGACTATGTAACCATTGTTTGGAAGGCATTTCAAAGCTGATAGTGGCTCCCAGCCCTAGAGTTGCCCATTAACTTCCCTCAGACAAGATAGAGTGAAGTTTTATGCTTCTTTCTTTTTGTACTAGGGATTGAACTCAGGACCTTGCACTTGCCAGGCACTGTTCCACTGAGCTATATTCCTTCTCTGAAATTTTAAAATTAGGTTTTTTGGAGGGGAGATGCAGGTTATGTTTTTGAAGCAGTATTAATTGGTGGTGGCTAGTTTAGAGACAGAACAACCAAGTGATAGATGGCCTTTCAAAAACATTTGATATTGGGAGTGGGAAGAATGTTTATTTTTTTTTTTAATTCTTGAAATACTAATCATAAGACATGGGCTGTTTGAGGTAGAACTTTGGTGATCATCCTGTCTTATGCCTCATTTTATAGAGAAGAAAGCAGGTCTGGTAGTTGGCCCTGTTCTCACATTGGCTTGATGACAGCACTGAGAATCTGGCCTTTATTCTTTTCTTCACTGTAGTTGGCATCTGAGTGTAAGCCAGGCAGCCCTCATGGGGCTTTGTATCTGATGTGGATTAGGACTTAGCTGTTCCCATGTCCTCATGCCTTTGAGCTCCCAGTGTATGTCTGGTGTTTCCAGTACTGCACTCTGTGCTTTTCCTCAGGGGAAAGAGTTTGAGACGAGACTGAAGGAGAAGAAACCTGGAGATCTGTCTGATGAGCTGAGGATTTCCTTGGGGATGCCAGTAGGACCAGTGAGTCTTGGGTAGCTGGCTGGGAAGTGGGGAAGAGGGTGGAAATTGGGGCAGAAGAGAGAGACAGAATAGGGAAAGGTGGGTGGTATCCTATTTTCTTCTTCCTGCAGAATGCCCACAAGGTCCCTCCCCCGTGGCTGATTGCCATGCAGCGATATGGACCACCTCCATCATACCCCAACCTGAAAATCCCTGGGCTCAACTCACCTATCCCTGAAGTGAGTATTATGCTTACTTTCATTCTTGACTGCCCCTGTGCTGGCTTGTACATGCTTGTGTTCATGCTCTGTCTTGTCTGTGTCTGTCTGTCTGTCTCCTTTCTCTCCCTCTCCCCCTTCTCCCCCTTCTCCCCCTTCTCTCTCCTCTCTCTCCTCTCCCCCCTCTCCCCCCTCCCCCTTTTCTCCCTTCTCTCCCCTCTCTCCTCTCTCATTAAACGAAAAGTTTCAAGGATGGTAGGCAAGTAGTGCTGTACACTGAACCATGTATACCCCAGCCATGAAATCACACTATGTAGTATAGTTCAGAATTCACTACGAAGTCCACTCCTCAAACTTAGTGATTGTCCTGCTTCAGTCTTCTGAGTGCTGTGATTATAGGCATGTGCTATACAGCCTAGCTTTTTTTTTTTGGTAATACTGGGGATTTAACCCAAAGTTTTCATGCTGAACTATCTCCCCAGCTTCTGTTATTTTGATATAGGATGTTGGTAAGTCACCAAATGACTGGGCTGGAGCTTTTGAGCTCCTTGCCTCAGCTTCCCAGAATACTAGGATTACAGATATGGGGTAGCACACACCCAACTATATCTCTCTGCTTTTTCTCTAAAAAGTTATTTTTCTTCTCTATCTCTGCCCTGTTAGGAAAAAGCGACTTTTTTTTTTTAACAGATATGCTTATTAAATAGTCAAAATTGCAAAGCAGATAAATCACTCACAATTTTACCATTCAGAAATAAAAAGTATAGGGCCTGTGAGATAACTCAGCAGTCTAAAGTGCCTGCTTAGGGGCCAGGGAGATGGCTCAGTAAAATAAGTGCTTCCCTGGCAAGCACAAGGGCCTGAGTTCAATCCCCGGTTCCGCAAAAAA
>NW_004524594.1:22344092-22349487 GCF_000260255.1 Octodon degus | reverse complement strand
ACCTACTTAGAACAAGTTTAGCAAAGCACAGAGACCGCAGTTCAATCCCCCAGCACCACATGCCAGCTAGCCCCGCCCCCCTGGTGGGCTGAGCTGGCCACACACACACACACACACACACACACACACACAAATAATACCTGCTTAGGCAAGTGCAGGGACCTTGGTTTGATCCCTACACCACATGCCATGCCAGCCCTACCCCAGGACATACTGAGCTGGCCACAAAAGTAATAATACTTGATGAATGTGTTTCCAGATAGTTTGTTGATGTGGTGTTGTAGACCAGTAATCCCAGCTGCTTGGGAAGCTAAGGCAGGAGTACTACAAGTTCCAGGCCAGCCTGGGCAAAAATGCATGATACTGTCTCAAAATTAAAAAGAATAAAAAAAGGTCTAGGGACGTAGCTCAGTACTAGTGTCATTGGGTTTGATTCCTACTAGTGTAGGGGGAAAAATGACATAAAATTTATTACTTTTAAATAAAAGGTATTAAATAAAAAAATATTAACAGACCACAGAATCACTAAAGTGGAAAAGTAATATTGTTAAATTTCAGCCAAAATTTCCGTTCTTTAAGTGAAATAGATGTTAGCGAAGCTAGCTTTCTACCTGGAGAGAAAATGAGGAAGGTGAAGTTCTGATTTTGAAGGTCTTTTAGTTTTAGGCAGCACAGACTCTACCTTGAAGGATGAGGTTGTTAATGCTGCTCTTTACCACCTTTCCTCCCTATCCTGTTGTCACCATAGTTTTGTTGTGTACTGTGTTTGCTTTCCAGTACAAAATTAAATTTTCCTTTAATTCCATTCCGAATAATAATTTCCAGAGTTCCCAGGTATGAGTTCTCCGTTTTGGAGCATGGCTTTTCTGGAGCGCTTGCATGTTCCTTTGGAGCTTAGGAGTGGAACTCACTAGTGCTATCTGTCCTGCAGAGCTGTTCCTTTGGCTACCATGCTGGTGGCTGGGGCAAACCCCCAGTAGATGAGACCGGAAAACCGCTCTATGGGGATGTGTTTGGAACCAATGCTGCTGAATTTCAGGTATGGGCCATGATCTGGTTGGGCTTGGTTTTACTTAATGAAGTAAGATTAGATAGTTGTACTGTACCTTCACTGTCAGTGAGCTGGCGTTCTGAAGTTTCAGTCTAAAAAAGGGCAGGCATTTTCTTCTGGTGTAAAGCAGCTCCCCACTGTACTATGACCTCTTTGTTGGTAGGATTATTGTCTGTCTGTTTAGTTTTAGATCTCTTCAGCCTACAGCAGCTTGGGAAAGTCATAGGTACTGAGTAAACCTTTCTTGAATGAATGAATGATCTTTTTCAGACCAAGACTGAAGAAGAAGAGATAGATCGGACCCCTTGGGGGGAACTAGAGCCATCAGATGAAGAATCTTCAGAAGAAGAGGAAGAGGAAGAAAGTGATGAAGACAAACCAGATGAGACAGGCTTTATTACACCAGCAGACAGGTGGGGAAATGGAGTCTGGTCTCCCAAGTGGTCTTTGCTTGGGAGCCTTCTTGCTACTCCAGAGCTTATTCTCTTCACAGTGGCCTTATCACTCCTGGAGGATTCTCATCAGTGCCAGCTGGAATGGAGACTCCTGAACTCATTGAACTGAGGAAGAAAAAGATTGAGGAGGCAATGGATGGGTAAAGGAATCAGGAAGGCAATGTGGGGAGGACTTTCACTTCTCTTTGGCCTCTGGATTGGTTGGCTGACTCATGAAATGACCTCTTAGTCCATTTTATTCTTTATTTCCTTTTCTGTTTTCCCTTGTCTCGTCTTTTGGATTAATTGAGCATTTTTTTAATGTGATTCTGATTTATCTTGTTTGTTGGTTTAGTAACTGTCTTTGTTAGAGGTTGTTTTAGAGATTATAGTATCCTAAGAAAACCCAGATACTCTCCTGCCCTCTTTCTCACTTTTGTGGTCATTTTACTTATGTTATAAATCTTACACTATGTAGTTATTAGGTAGTCAGTTATCTTTTAGAGATTTAAGTCACATATGAATTTATGTAGTTATTTCAATTTCTTTCATTTCTTTGTACCTATCTAGTTTTTTTCTGGCATAATTTTCCTTTGGCCTGACAGGCTTCTTTTAATATTTCTTATGTGTGTCTGCTTGTTATATATTCTAGCATTTATAATAGTAAATGGTTCTCTTACTTGACTTGTTTAGAAACAAGAATTTTTGTTGCATATTGGATTTTAGGTTGACAAGATATTTTTCTCTTTCAGTACTTCTAAAATTGCTTCAGCATCGTTTTTCTGGCAATGTTTCTCAGGAGAAATCTGTTGTCATGTTTACCTTTATTTTGTATGTATTATTTTTCTGTGGTTACTTTAGAGATTTTGTTTATTTCTGTTTCTGAACATTTTAAACATCATGTTCCTTGGTGTGATTTTCTTAATGTTTTGCTTGGATTTGTAAAGCATCTTGGAACTGTGATTTTATTTATTCCAGTACCAGAAATTGAACTCATGACCTCATGCTTGCTAGGCAGACTCTGTGCTGCTAAGCTAAATCCCTGGCCCCCACATAGGTTTTACTTTAGAAAAAATGTGGTCATTATTTCTCCAAACACACCCTCTCTTCTGTTTTTTCTTTCATTATTCTTTCTCTTATTTTTTTCATTATTGAGGATTGAATCCATGGGCTTCATATTGAGTTACATTGCCTGCCTACCTGCTTGCCTTCTTCCTTTCTTTCAGGTACTTGGAATTGAACTCAGAACCTTGTGCTTGCCAGGCAGGTGCTGTGTTGCCTTTTTCCATTTTCTGTTTTAAGAATATCCCTATGTTGCTCAGGCTGGGCATAAATTTGTAATCCTGCTTCAACCTTTCAAGAGTGTTGAGATGACAGGTGTGCACCACGTACCTTGCTTCTCCTGTCTTTTGGGAACTCCAGTTGACTATCCATTCAGTCTCTTGAAGTTCTCTGTTCCTTGATCTCTATGTTTTATTTTGTTTTGCTTTTTTCTTTGTTTTTTTGGGACAGGCTGTCCTTGTAGGTCAGGCTGTCTTAGAACTCAAATAATTATCTTGTGTCAGCCTCCTGAGTGCTGGGATTACAGGCATGAAACCACCATGCTTGGCTTTTGTTCATTTTTAAGAAATTTCTCTTAACTCTTTTATTTCAGAAAATTTTATTGCCATTTTTTCATGTTTGCTAATATTTCCTTCTATAATTTTTATTCTGATATTCAAACTTTTTTATGTCTAAAAGTTTGATTTATGTCTTTTAAAAATACATTCTTTTTCTTTTTTAAAATTTATTTGTGTGTGTGTGTGTGTGTGTGTGTGGCCAGCTCAGCCCACCAGGAGGTGGGGCTGGCTGGCATGTGGTGCTGGGGGATTGAACCACGGTCCCTGTGCTTTGCTTTGCTAAGTTTGTTCTAAGTAGATGCTTTAGACCACTGAGCCATCTCACCAGCCCATTCTTTCTCTTTTTGGACAAGAAAAATGCAAATATAATATTTTAATGCTGGGTGTGGAAGTGCATACCTGTAATCCCAGCACGTGGGAGGTTGAGGGAGGAGAGTTTGAGACCATCTTTGAGTACATAGTGAGTTCAAGTCCAGCCTTAACTATATAGACTCTCTTGACAAAAATAAGTAAACAAAAAGCAGTTGTAATAGCATTTTAATGTAGTTGTCTCTTTAGGGGAGAAGGCACATTTTTTGAGACAGGATGTCTTATGTAGTCCAAGCTGGCTTTGAACTGTATAGCCTAGGTCGACCTAAGACTCTCAATAGTTCTTCTGCCTCAGCCTCCCAAATGTTGGGATGATAGGCATGTGCCACTATGCCTGGGATTTGCTTAATATTTCTAACATGGGTACCAATTTTGGGTTGATTTCAGTTAATTGATAATCTTATTATGGGTGCATTTTCTTGGTTTTCATACCTGCCAATTTCTGTTTGGCTGCTAGACTGTGTAGTTTACCTTGTTGGGCCCAGGATATTTTTATATTCCTGTACATCATCTTCAGCTTTCATCAAGGGTACAGTTATTTGTAAATGGTTTGACAGAGGTCTTGCTTTTTGGGTTCCTTAGGACTGAAGCAGTACTTGGTTCTCCCCATCAGGAGGTACAAGCCTCTTCTGTATACATTGCCCAGTGCCCTCTGAATCCAGAGGTTTATCCATCTAGCTAATGGCAATCAGCACTATTCCTTATCTGAATAAGCAGCAGGCACTGTTACCACTTATCCTTTCTGTTAGTTCTTTACTGGTTTTGGTAGTATCCTGCTAGCATATGCTCTTCATTATTCCTCTGAATTGCTGAGGAAGACCTTCTTGTCTGGTTTTTCTGCAGTGTCTGGCCACCTTGGTCTCCTTGGAATTTTAGCATCATTCCCCCAGCTTGTGGTGGCTTCTTGGCTGCATACAGGTCCTGTATGTTCTGTGGCTTGGAAATGCTCAATGCAGGATACTGAAGCAATTGAAGGGCTCACTTTTTTTTTTTTTTCCTACCTTGTGGAAAGCATTGTCCTTTTATTTTATTTTAGGGAAGGGTCTACAGGGTGTTCAGGGTCTCACTACTAGATCAGACTCAGTGATTCTCCTGTTTACAGCCTTCCAAGTGCTGGGATTACAGGCGCTTGCCACCACGCCCAGTCTGAGAAGCAGAAGTTTTAAGCTTTGGATATTCAAGGAAGAAAAGAAAGTGTACTGTAGACAGACTGTAGTGAGCAAGGGTTTGGTAAGGGACCAGTGTATGAACCCCTTAGATCTTATCAGTTTAGATTCATTCAGCTGATGATTAGAAGCCATGGAGGGTTTTGAGTGAAGGAGTCTTAGGATCTGAATTCTGTTTTAAATCCCCCCAACTTGTTGCAGGGGATGGGACTCCTTAGCTCATTCCAGGCTCTATCCCTTGAAATCATCACTATGTCCTATCTCTATCTTAATCCAGTTCTCTTATGGGCCTCCATGAATGGCACAGGCTTCAATCCTAGGTATAACAAAATTCCCCAAAGAATCTGGGTGTAGGGTCCTTTTTTTTTTTTTTTTTGCTTTTCCCTCTAGAGGCCCTTTTTTTCCTTTTTGGGCTTGACTTCATTGTCTTTTGTAGAAGTGAGACACCTCAGCTATTCACTGTGTTGCCAGAGAAGAGAACAGCCACTGTTGGGGGAGCCATGATGGGATCAACCCACATTTATGACATGTCCACGGTGAGCACTTTGAGGATATGGCTTTTGGGAACTTGTGAAGATGGGGTGGAGTTAAGGTATCTGAGGCACTTCTTTGGAGGTGACAAGACTTTGATCTCTATTCCAGGTTATGAGCCGGAAGGGTCCAGCCCCAGAGCTGCAAGGTGTGGAAGTGGCCCTGGCTCCTGAGGAGTTGGAGCTGGATCCAATGGCCATGACCCAGAAGTATGAAGAACATGTG